>NC_092350.1:36516400-36794772 GCF_963676685.1 Mytilus edulis
TAGGGCCTCATTTAGACAAACCTATTGTTTGAAAATAGTAAAGTCTACCTACTTCAGGAATTCCATGCCATTAATGAGGATTTTAAGATAATGCATCATTCTATAAGGAAGCAAATAAAAACATAGATGTATAAATGACTTGCATTAAGTATAAACACCATTTTATTGACTATCAATTGTTTGATTTAGGTTGGCTATATTTAATTTATTAAAAAGAAAAACAATAAAAAAAATAAATAATGCAAAGTTGATCAAATTGATGCATATTTTTAACGGTAGAGAAACTACAGCACTAAAGCAATTTGCTTAAAAACATAAAAATTCTTTCTGAATGGATAATACAAACTTGACAAACAAATTTATACAGTTAGTTATTTAAATCATAAGCTGAAGAAATGATATATATCATGCATGCATACAATGCAAATTATGTATTGCTGCGTGTTCGTTTTTCTACATACTGATGTGTAGGGGGAGGATTGAAATCTCACGAAACATTTTTAACCCCACCACATTTTAATACCCCCTCCCCTTTTAATGCTTTGAAAAGGGGGATTTATTGTTTTACCTCTGTCTGTCCATCTGTCAGTCTGCCTGTCTATCAGTCCATCCGTCAGTCCGTTTGTCCCATGAATATTTTTCGTCACATTATTCTCTCAAACTACAAACTTCATATGGTAATAGAAGGTCAACTCGATAGTTAATTAGATAGCGTCTTGGCTTAATTTTACACAAAACGAAAAAACATCTCATTGAGACGATGTCCTGTAAATTGTTTATTTGATATTTTTGATAGTTAGGAAAAATGTGTAGAAATCAGGAGGGATGCAATTTTGTTTCATATTTCCAGCATTTTAATAATTACCTTTATTTGCAATAAAAACTGCTAATCTATCTTTTTCTCTGTGTCTTATTCCAGGACTTGTACAAATTTATTTTCAGGTTTTGTAACTGTAGTTGTTGTGAATCTGCAATTATTTTACAAAAGATGACAATTAAACATGTCACATTAATACATCATGCTAGTCCTAAAACGATTGGTAAAGCTTGAGAAAGGTGTTGTCATATATGTAAGGCCTCATTTAGACATTTCTATTGTTAGAAAATAGCAAAGTCTCATTTGTTCTCTTCCAAAAAACACATGTTTTCCTGCTTGGTTAACCCCATCTGATAATTTTTTTGGATCTTACAACAAAACCACGTACTGTTATCAATGACATTATCAAATCCATAGCTGATGTTGTTGGCTGATCAATTATCATTCTAAATGCTAAAGTCACATCTCCAAACGCCATTCATGTGACCAACGCAGTTCAAATGTTATAATTTGTAAGGTAGGGATGTAAAATATCAAATAACTCGTCACGAAAGGTATTTTAAAAATAATCTGAAATGTAGGCAAAAAAAAGATTTACACTATCGAATTAAGGGGTCAAAAGGATTACATTTAAAAAATTAAGGTTAGTTAGGGGTGTTATATCAAATAACTTGTCCTGAAGGTATGTTAAAAATAATGTGAAATGTAGGTGAAAAGGTTAACATTACCTAATAAAGGGGGCAAAAGGGATACCTTTCAAAAGTTAAGGTAAGGTAGGGGTACAATATATCAAATAACTTGTCCTGAAGGTATATTTAAAAATCCAAATCAGTGGCGGATCCAGAACTTTTCATAAAGGGGGGGGGGCACTCTAGTCATGCTACAGTGATTCCCTATATAATCAATCAAATTTTTCCCACAAAAGGGGGGGGGGGGACAGGCCCCCAAAGACCCCCCTGGATCTGCCTATGAAAAAATGTGGTTAAAAGGTTAACATTATCTAATGAAGGGGCCAAAAGGGGTACATTTCTAAAGTTATAAAGGTTATAAGGGTGTAATATATATATATAATTACTCCTCATGAAATGAATGTTAAAAATAATGTGAAAGGAAGACAACAATAGCTACATTTAAAAATAACCAATTAAGGGATGAAAAAAGGGGTCCATCTCAGATATGCAATCAAACCTCAAGGTACATGTCAATTTATTAGTGTTAAAATAATTGTAGACTAGCAGAAAATCTGGTTATTGAGGGGAACAGCAACACTTCCTTAGACTTCATTTACAGGACAGTTCAGGAACAAAATACCACTAAAGATATTATAACTTCAAAATGCGTGGCCAATTTAATCAAAAATCTGTTTCCAGACGTCAAGAAATCTAGTGTTAGATGTCATAAAAGTGGGAAAACTATGCAAAGTTATCTCAATATTGCTATTAAAAAAAGAAATATGTCAGCAAAATATCATTTGAGGACATTCCAAAGTTTATACCACAGGACTGGTTTATATTCAAGAAAAGCATGTTATGTGTAACATTTGGATACTTTTTTGACATAACATTTAATGGACAAAACTCAGTCATACATTAATTTTAACCACGAGTTCCAGTAATCAGTTAACAGGACTAATAGATAATAGTAAAGTCGATCTTTCTATGTTTTATATTCCACACAATTTTGAGTATACACTTACCTCAATCCCTGCTATATTTCGCTGCATGAAACTACTTCATCCATGCCAAGGGTACGAAATAAAATCTCAAGAAGAACAATCCTTCTCTACAAGTTTGAAATGTTCAAAGGAAATCTGTAATACTGGCGGTGTAAGTAGGCATATTTTGAGGCATCAAGACTGCAGGCGTTTCTTGCCTTTGCGAGTAAACTTCTGCAAAAAATGTTTACAATTTGTACATAATAAGAAGAAAAAGCAGCAATCTGAAGATAAGAAAAATTCAACCGTCAAACTGTCAAAAGAGGAAATTTTGGTACAATTAAAGTCTATTGCTCCTAATCTTCATGATAACCAATTAACACTTATACAGTCACAAATAGTAGCATCTAATATGAAAAGTAAGAGGGAGATGAGGTGGGATAAAGATGTCATATGTATGGCTTTAAGTTTGTTCAATAGGAATCCTGCAGCTTACAGGGACATAACTCAAAACAGTTGGTTAAACTTGCCTTCTGAACAGTTAATAAAGTTATATAAAAATGCTGTTCAACAAAAGCCTGGAATTGTACCAGATATGATGCTGTGGATGTCTAATGAGGCCAAACGACAAAAACTGGTGAATGAAGGATACTATGGTGGCATCATTCTGGACGAAATGGCCATTCAGGAAGATGTACAAATAGTCCACACTAAGATGGACACAAAAATATTTGGATTATCAGATAGTGGACAGGATGTGAGAAGAATGCAAGCTTTATATGACGGAAAAATAGAATGCCAATTAGCAAACCATGTACAGCAGTTCATGTTCAGTGGTTTATCTGGTTTTAGGTGGCCTTTTGCCAACTTTCCTAATGTACAGGCTCCACCTGGAGAAATATTTGTCACTACATGGAGCTGTATTGACGAGTTGTATAAATGGGGTTTCAAACCGATCTATTGCTGTATGGATGGTTCCGCCAAAGCAGGGCATTTTTAAAAATGCATTTTCCGAGTGGTAATCCTCTATGTAGTAAAATGGTTGCTAAAGGATACAAAAATCCATTAAGAAAATTGATATTTTTAATGGATCCCAGTCACTTAGTAAAAAAGATTAGAAATAGTGTTCCTAGTAGTGGTTTTTTAGACAGCCACCAAAGGCTTTTAACTGTAAATAACAATGTAATAATATGGAAAATGTGGATTGACGCATATCAATTGGATCGCTCTAATAACAGTTTTCCAATTCACCACAAGTTGAGTGATGAGCATATATACCCAAGTAACGCACAAAAAATGAGAAATAAGCTTGCTTTCCAAATATTAGACTCAGACATGCCAAATGTGATGAAATGCTATTGTGAAACGTTAAATGCAGCTGGGCAGGCATAAATGGTGGGAGTACTACAATTTTTAACTCACACTAGCATTCTGGTAGCTCTGTTTACTGACTCAAGACCTATTAAAGATACTAATGATGATAGATTGAAGTCCTTTCTGTAGCATATAACTGGTTTAAGGCATGGGAAAAAGAACATGCATGCGATCAAGATGTTAACAAACGGTATAAAACTTTACTTACTATGGAAACAAGGGAAGATCTGGACTTTATGTTTCATGGCTTTATGTCTCTGGTTGAAATGTGCCTGAAAGAAATAAAAACAGAGGTTGTGCCAAGTAGAATAAATAGTGACATAATTGAAAACATTTTCTGCCAAGAACGTTCACTTTATCATGGTGCTAAAACAAACCCAAATTACAATGATTACAGGACAGGGATAAACAGCATTATTTTGGGACAGACCACTACTTCCAAGAAGTCAAACGTTGGAGGACATACAGCCAAACCACTAGCTCTTGGACCACCAATAAAAAAAGGAAATTGTAAGTATATTTTTATAATGTTTCTGATTTGAATCAAGAATTTTTTTTAGGAAAATGGTGGGTAAACTATATGCATATAATAATTGGCTTTTGCTCATTGAAGAAGGGGTACAGTTTCATACAGCTGTTAAACTCTATGTGTTTTGGTCTCTATTGTTGGCAATAATACCACATTTAATTTTTATTTTATAATGAACATTGAGACATGTTTGTGTGTGTCAACCAATTTTATAGAACATTGAAGGCAATATTTTCTTGCCATTTTAATAACTAATATATAATTACATAACTAAAGTGGCATTTACCTCAAACACATGGTCTTTTATCTGCTTTGGGTCTGACCTCTACATTACATGTGATAAGAGAACCATACCATTTCCTTCTTTTTAGGTCTGGTGTGCAGAACAGACCATATCAATTCAAACTGTATACACATATGTATACAGACTGTCTTATCACAAAAGGAATTCAATAACTTAACATTAGCACGAACAAGGTGGCTTGGACATTCCATGCCTCCTGCTTAATGTCACTGATAATATTTGTATTCTATTTGTTCTGTTGGTTTGAAAAAATAATAATTCTAACAGTGTGGCTTGGACATTCCATGCCTCCTGCTTAATGTCACTGATAATATTTGTATTCCATTTGTTCTGTTGGTTTGAAAAAATAATAATTCGAACAGTGTGGCTTGGACATTCCATGCCTCCTGCTTAATGTCACTGATAATATTTGTATTTATTTCATTCATTATGTTGATTGATATAGTCTACATAGAATAAGTGGATCTGTATGTGCATATTACAAAAACTTTTCCAATATTTTGAGAAATATTTGCCACTCGAAGTTAAGCAACCAACAATCAATCAATTCAATACTTTGGTATCAAGCATCACTGAAGAGACATGTATTGTCGAAATGCACATCTAGTGCAGTCCAATATTTAGAGAAATATTTGCCACTGTACGTTAAGCAACTAACAATCAATCAATTCAATATTTTGGTATCAAGCATCACTGAAGAGACATGTATTGTTGAAATGCACATCTAGTGCAGTACAGTTGGTACTGTTAATGCTAATATGACAGTTGTTTTCCATTCGTTTAGTTGGTTGTTATACCTTAAACTTTCTTTTCAATATCAATATATAAAACATCTGATTGAAAATATTAATTATTTCAGACAATCAGGACAATACCAGTCACTTCCTTCTAAATCATCCCATTGGTCATCATTAAGATTTAAACATTTGCGATCATACCAAAGATCACACAAATCACAAGCAATCCAGTCATCCCCATCAATATAAACTGATTGGCATAATGGACATACAGTCTCCTTTTCCTCTTTATTTTCTGTTTTTGAAGATTTTCGTTGTGACCTTGTAGTAAATTTTGATTTGCGTTTTCGTCTCCTAGGTTGTGTTGCAGATGTATTTCTGATAGAAGTTGACGGTGTAGCTTCACTAGGAGTTGACGGTGTAGCTTCACCAGAAGTTGACTGTGTAGCTTCACTAGAAGTTGCATGTTTAGATTTAGTAGAAGTCGAGACGGTTGTAGTATCAGAAACTGCTTGCTGTAGATATTTTGGGTGACTAAATCCTTCTAATGAAGGTATTTTAGAACAGAGTTTTTGCTTTATTACATCATTAGAACTGCTACAAGACATTTGTATGTCATATGATTTACATAGTTTAAGTAAATCATTTTTAACAAAGTTAACAAAAGCAGAATTTCCCTGGTCAAATATAGCAGATTTCAATTTAAAGTGAGTACTTTGTTTTGAAACAGATTTGTCATTATATATGTTCTTCATATTAAGGATTGAAGGTGCCACTGTTTTACTATGTTTACTATCAACTCTTTTCCTGAGACTCTCAGTTTTAGATTTACCAACCGTCATCAAAAAAACTTTTCGAAACTGATTGTCTGCAATTCTACAAAATCTATGGACTACATCTTCAAACAATTCATGTAGACATTGTTCTGCTGTTTGATGTACAAAACGTAAATAATTATTACAATAATCAAAAGATTGGAATAAAATTCTCCAAATATTAAACAAATTTGTATCCTTCAAAAGAACATTGTGACAATGACTCAAAAAGTCAGCACCATACAAATGGAATACTTTTTCTTGCTGAACTGAAAGCCTCTTTTCATCAACTTTTAATATAAATTCATACGTTTCATCTGTAATGTTGGTTAATCCTTGTGAAAGGCTTTGTTTTCTTTGCGTCTCTAAAAGAGTTTTGTTGTACTTAGAATCTTGCACCAGTTCTGTATAATTCTTAGTAAGAGAGTCCAACATTTTAACCTTAATAAATGACTTTGCAAGAGATTCACGGTTCTTCTTTTTATACATATTAGTTTTAGCATGTTTCATATTATGAAATCTATTTTTTGCAATACAGCGTCCAAATATATATCTTAATTTACCTTTTCCAGAATCGGACATAGTATTTTTCTTATTGTAATTGACATCATGTGAACTGAGTAAATGCTCTGTATGATTTTGTAATACAACAGATGTAACTTTGTCATATACTTTACTACACATTTCAAAGTCCTGTCCAGTAGGCTCACAGTGAGAAATAAGTTTAACTAGTGAAATATATTCGTTTGAAGTAGAAAACTTATAAAGGGTATATATCAAATTGATAAAAGAGATTATAAAACATTAATTTTTATTAAAGGGAAATTACCTTTTGAATCATTTGTAGTGACATCTGAAGACAAAATATATTATTCGAATGATACATGTTCTGTCATATGTACCAACAAGTCTGGAGAACCACTTTGGACATTCAACTATAAAAGTGTCATGGTGCATCCACGTGGTGGTGCATTTGACAAATATGGAAACCTGTATATAACTGGAGAGTCATCGGATAACGTTGTAGTCCTATCAAGTGATGGAAAATTTCATAGAGAAATCCTTATGGGGTCGGACGGTCTACGATTACCATCAGCAATATTCTTTTACAAAGATGAAAATAGGCTGATAGTCTCCAGCGGCTACACTAACATATTGATTTTCAAAATTTCTCAAGAAAGGATTTAAAATTCTGACGTTGTTGAATGTATGGGATAACTGAACAAAACAAACGTGTACTACTAATAATACAATGGATCATAAGTACTTGTATCCGAATAGATTTTAAAAACAAATAATAAACCTTCTTAATTTCAAAATTTGTGTAAAGAATATAACTTTCTTCTTTTATATTGTATGTGAACAGCAAAGAGACATTATGAGTGTCCATTAAAATAAATCCTAACTGTGTATCAATAGTAGATTCAATATACCTTAAGAAAGTTTATTTTAAAGGTGTTGTCATAGCAACTTACCACTTAATAAGTGCACAATTTCGTTGCTATATAATAAATTTTAAAGAATATATACAAAATGAGTGTCTTGAGTCAGATATTGCACTTCACTGAACATGGACATGTGAGCGGGACATAGTGTCCTGTGGTTGTTTATTCTTCAATCTGATTAAGGGCATATTTTTCCATCAATCACGTTAGACTTGTTTGCTGCGATGTGAATAAGCTGCAACAAATAAATCTAAAGGAGCACGCTGTATGATAGATCTGGTTTTAATCAGAGTGCATATTCTTCCTCTACTTAAAGTATCTACATGCTGAAAAAAAAATGTTTTTACTTATAAATAGGACTGACCTCCAAATAACTTGTTTGTTTGAGTACCAAAAAAATGCCTTGGATGTATCTGTTGTTTTTCTTTCCGAACAAAACAATGATTTTGTACACATAATAAAACATGAAGAGGTGTAGCATGACTGTTTATAAGACAACTACCCACCAGATTTCAAATTAAGAAAATGTAAGCAATTAAAGGCAACCATGCGGTCATCAACAATAAGAAATCCCATTATCGTATTCATGTAGTCCGCTATAAAAAGCCCGAATTGGAAAATGTAAAATAATTCAAACGACAAAAACCAAAGGCCTAATTTATAACAAAACAATATACGAAAGACAAATTTGACCGAAATGAACCAACGGCAACTACTGAAATACAGGCTCTGACTTGGGACCGTTACATGCAAAATGTGGGCCGGCGGAGATAAACATGTCAATGAGCGCTCTGGGACAGTGGTGTAACAGAACCACAGAAGAACAACCGATAAAAATCGGAAGCAATTGTTTATTCAAAAGATCGGTACACGGCACAAAACCAACTAACATAAAAAGAATAGAAACAAGCACGAAGATAAGATCATTGCAGTGACTGAAAGCTAGTTAAAAACCAGTTACAACTTATAATAAATAGAATTTAAGTCCTGTACTTAAATTCAGTTATCACGGTGCGCTGTACTATTACATTGGTTGGTTATTAGTGAGTTTAAGAAAACTAAAATTTCATTGGTGGTTAGTGAACCATACATTTTGACGTCACGATCCTTTTTTAATTCGGGTCCAACAGGAGAGGCTGCTTAAATAACTTGTTGTTATCAGAGGAAATTTTTATTCAAAATCCCTCCCTCCTCCCGAAATGTATATTTATTGTAAGTACACTGTATTAGAATAAGATACTGCCTGTGTTGTAATTTATAATTTCAGGTGATGTTTCAGTTGTCAATTGTTTGAACACCTATATGTATTTGGCCAATTGGACAGACAGGACCTGTGAAGAAGTCTGATCTAAGTTATCGAACCTTCCAACAAAGACTTTGAATTTAATAGGCCTGTGATTTGCATAATTCGCTGCATCAAAAAACATTTTGTTTTATCAATAGGATCATTTACTACAGATCTAGATGAACAATGCCGTAAGGGTTTCGATCCACCACCTGTGTTCCCACGTTGATTTCCAAATTGTTTTAATCCTATCTTCAGTTACCATTATCTGTGGTAGTAATTTATATATATATATATATATATATGACAGTACGGTTGCCATAATCAGGAATATGCGGGTAACCTCATTTTTCAGTTATAGTAGAACACACCCGTGATATCACGGTCCGTGACTGAATTAAAGTATATAACTATGCGCAAGCCTTAATTTAGTATTAGTATTGTCATCTGATAAAGTCATGCCGATTATAAGATACACAGTTTTTCTCTGCTTTCAAGTCTTTCTGTTTGAACCCGTCGAACTGAAACAATAATATTAATTATTTGGAAAACAAAAGGTCCTGGAATGGAGTATTTTTTAATCAACAGCATTGTCCTATATAAGTTATAAATAAAGTTGAATTCTTTGCTTCGCTGTTTTACGTCAAAACTGTACCTATACGCCTTATTTTTAGTCCAGATTTTTAGTATTCGTATTGTTATCTTAGAAAGTCTTATTGATTAAAATACTACAATAGGTAACAATTTGACAATTTAGTAGTGTCAACCCTGTGGTTTAATATGACCCGTGTATATAGCATATTAATCCTGAATACAACGTTTGGTGGTGCGCCTGTCAGATGCGGAACGTACAGATAAGGTAATAGGTAACAGGTGAATATACTATAGGTATCGGTAGCGGACTCGACCCGGAACTTCTTAATTATTGGCAATATTAATTACGTGGAAAACAAAAGGGCCTGAAGTGGTGTAATTTTTAATCTACACCTTTGTACTATATTAGTTATATATAAAGTTGAATTCTGTGATTCGTTGTTTTTACGTGATGACGGCTGACAAATTGGACCTCGTAATTTTAGTATTATAGATATTTTGTCCAAATTTTTGGTTCTGTAAATTTCTTGGTCACATCACCACATGTTTTCGTAAAAAGGTCATTTATAATAGTATACAACTTGTTAACAAAATATTCAATGTCAATTCTTTGAGTTTTAAGTAGTTCTTTGTAATATGCACATACAGACAGTTCAAATGGTGCTTCTGTTTCTATTGAAAAAATATCTGTTATTTCAGATATGTCAATAATTTTTTCCTCAACCAAAATAGTTTCAGTTTCATCTAGTTCTATATGTTCATTAGACAATAGAAAGTCCATTTCATCAATTTCTCCATCACTGAAGTCAGATAATTCTTCGTGTAAAGGTTCTATTACTGATATGCATGGAATATCATTTACAGTATTGAAATTTTGTTTACAGCATAAAAGGTTAATGTCATCAAATTTAGATTGTGTATGGTCATAATACTTATATAAACCAGGTTCATGTCTCATAATTGAAGATTCATTAAAACCAATTATACGGAGACCTTTTTTTTCTCTTGCTCTACCAATAGCCACACCCAGTTGTCCTGGTGCAAAAATACAACTGGCGTCTACCTCAACTCTGTCTAAAGTAAGACCTTGAGCTTTGTGTATAGTGATACTAAAGGACAGACATAAGGGAAACTGTCTTCTGGAAGCTATTACCTTACTATCAATGGAGCTATAAACTGTGAATGTTTCTCGCTTTACTTGTAGTTGAGAAATTTTAGAATTTATATCTGTGAAATTAACAGTTATGCTTTCTTTTGATGCAGAAGTAACAATACCCCGGAGACCATTTACAAAATGTTCGCTCAAATTTTTCAGCAACATCACTGGACAGCCTAACTTTATATGTAAATGTTGTGGGACAGGGGTTCTCTCCAATTTAGAAACATCCCCTTCATCTAATGCGCAAAAATCAAACTCTTCTCCGTCCATATCCATCAGTTTGCAAGCATTATAAATATAGCAGTCAAAATTTCTGGCACAAAGTCTAATAGGATCTTCACCAGGGGGCAAATGACAACTCAACCGCTTTATTAAGTTTAGAGTATTTTCTGGTATGTCACCTCTAGAAACGTCATTGATTGCTTGGATAAAGTCGTCCTGATTTTGACGCATAACCTCTTTGAGAATGATTTTATGACAAAATATTTTGTCAAAAACAGGAGACTTAAAACAATATTCACCGGAGTCCATTTTTAAATAATCAGGAACAGGTGGCAACTGGAAATTATCCCCGACTACAATAACTTGCAATCCACCAAAAACCAAAGAACTATTTACTATCTTACGACATATATACTCCAGCTGTTCAAACAATTTCCTGGAAAGCATTGCAATCTCATCTATAATAAGGCATTGGGTACTTGTAATATTAGTTTTATATATACCAAAATGCTCATTTCGCTCTAATTTTTCGAGTTAGCTGTCGTTAGAATACCGACCGTCACTAATTCCAGACCAAGAGTGAACAGTCTTGCCCCCAATATTGACGGAAGCTATGCCTGTTGTTGCAGTGATTTGTACTAATTTACCAGTTTTTCTAAGTTCTTTCGCTATTTCTTTTACCAAAAAGCTTTTACCTGTACCGCTTTGTCCTAAAACAACCATAGAATGACCTTTAAGAGCTTTCTCTAAGATGTAACGTTGATCTTCTGTCAAAACCATGCTTTCACTTTACGTTTAATTACTTTCAGTTTCACTTTCGTTTTTACTTTGTAGGTAATTATAGCTTACCAATGGAAAACGACAGAAATATTCACTGCAATTTAAACCGGAAGCAGATACATTGAAAAGATGGTAGTTCAAAAATCTCCACGGATTAGTGAACAATAGTAAGATTAGTAAGAAGAGGAACATTGAGGGGAATATAAAATATGTCTAGTGTTAAAGGAAAATCATTTCTGAATCGATTCATATAAGGTAGAGGTATTTTTTTTATTACGATATCGATAGAAAAAGCGTCCGAAGCGGAGGCTGTCGCGACATTCGTTAGCCACCTTCTTCTATTTATATGGATAGTCGACCTTCGTATGGATAGAAACAAGTGCCTGTGCCTAACACTAAAGATTTCAAACATGTGCCCCTGGTGAAGCTGAAGATAATATTACACGTACACACACATATTATAGTGACATGCGCATTGTATTGGCCGGACAAATAGTCCTGGTACTATTCGTCCGGTTAGCCGGACAAATAGAAACTGCCTAAAAAGAAGCCTTTAAAGAATCTCCTTTTTTTGAACTCACGAACAATGAGGCAAATATTTGAACTTTGGATAGTTGTTATTATTACCTTACTGTTTTCATACACTTTCTGCTATATCTACTTATAAAATTCATTTTTGGTCTTTGAGTCAACGAAAAACGTCGGACATTTTTCCTATTCTAGCTTAATATTAGCCGCCGAGTCCAAAAAAGATTTTTTGTTTGCGGAGGAAATTTCTAATATTCTCTTTTAAATCCTATGGGTTAAAGTTAACTGATTTTGTTCATAAAAAAAATTGGCTCAAAATATTTTCTAGAATGATAAATCTTAATTTTTTTTTTATTTATTTACAGTCAGTTGCCATTTGTAGCAATATGTTTCCAGTTTATGGAAAGCAGATTGTAAACCGTTTTGTGATTTTGATAATATTAAATTCAAAGATCATAATATGCAAAACTAAGACTACATATTGATATTAAGTACACAGAATCACATGTTCCATCATAAATTTAATGGAGATCATTAATAAAATAATTAAACAATGTGGGGCTCAAACTTTCACCTTGTTTGACCCTTAGATTTTTTTTTAATCAGATTGTTTATTATCTATTTTTACTAAAGATTCACTACACTAATATATATCTTAAATAGCTACTTGGTCGGCTGTAAAAGTCTGACATGAAAAATATAAAACAATTTAATTGAGAAAACTAACTAACTAATTTATAACAAAACCTAGAAAAGGAGTAGGTCCGATAAGGGCCGATTTTGGCCTCAATTCTTAAGTTCATATAACGACATATTTTAGACGCTTTTTAAACACTTAAGTGTTTATTTCAAATGAATCATTCAATTAGTTTATGTTGAAGATTTTAACTGATTAAGTCATTAAAAACGCTCCGATTCAAACTGAAATATGAAAAATCTATCAAATATGCCAAAAATCGTCACTTTTCAGATGGTTTTTGTCAAAAATGAAAGTGGCCGCATCCGTGTTCATCCTCAACCATTATATATATTATGTATTATCATCAAATTCAACTTCAATTTCAATATCACGAATGAACACGAATGCGGCCACTTTCATTTAAGATGGAAACCGTCTAAAATTTAGCTATAATGCTGAAATTGTGAAGATTTCAGTAAATTAGCATGACTTTATGATACTAGTACCCGATATCAGTGCATTGTATTGTCAAAAACAGCCCATATTTAAGTAGCAGAACCATTCTTCTTTCCAATAAAAATTGCTTAACGATTACATTTTCACAATTTTGTAAAACTACTATATTTTGGGGCTAAAAAGGGTCTTACTGAACCTACTCCTTTGAACCATTATCACCCAAATCAATCCCAAAATTACACAAAATTCATTGTCTTAAAACAATAACAATGCTTGTTTTAGCCCTTTATTCATACAAATTAGGACAACACCGAAATTAATCCATGATTACATCCATCTTTTTTGTATGTAACCTTGTGCATGTTGTGGTTAAATTTCATAGAGATCCATACACTTGTACACACGTTTTTTTAAATAGTTTAAGTCATAACCTCCAAATCAATCCACACCCGTTCCTTTGTGGTATGGAACCTTGTGGTAAAAATCAATTTCACAAAGATCCATTCACTAGCACACAAGTTATATTATCTGGAAAATGAATTTCTTCCATCAACGACATCGCTATACCATTATACGGACGCCAAAGAAATGGTGTATGTGCTGTGCTGGATGTATAGATACGTCATCCTGAATCCAATGCCTCATGCCGGCATATGTCACTAAATCTGCACGTATAAAGATCATTGAAATGTCTCCTTAATTGGTCTGTATTATCGGTAGCCTGTTGCAAGGCTAGATTTCTGCCCTATTTAACACAACCTCTTTCAAAAGAGGCAATCTGTATTTGTGCTAACAATTCTTCAAGATCTGGCATATCTTGTTTTTGTATGTCCTGAATATGCATGAAATATTGCAATTACATGTGTATCCAAGGATTTGTATAGTAAGATCTCACTATACAAATTCTTGGTGTATCCAACAAGAAAAAATTCTTAAAAAAGTTTTTATATGCATAGATATACATGTGTTGTGAAGAAGTTGTAATTTCGTACAAATATTATAATTTGTACAGGGTTTTTTGTACACAGGTGATACACATTTATATGGAATAATAATTTGATTCAATTTTTTACTCGCAAATCTATATATTACTTCAACCTACATTCTGTAACTTTCAGCACTGTTATCTGTCTTAATACTACAAATAAGGATTTAGATTATATATATATATTTTTTACCAAAACCAAATTTTATGTCCACAAAATCCATTTTAGTCTTAATATTATTTTTTTTTAACTTTATGGATCTTTATGCAAGACTGTAGCATGGAGTTTTGGAAACAAATCAGCGGTAAGCTTAACCAAATGCACTGTGCTTATATTGGTATTTTTGGCTTAAAAGAAATTTAAAGTCACCTATAGGAAATTTAGAAATTAAATCAAATAAATATTTAAAAGGATTTGAACATTTTTGTACCTGTTATATATTTGGTATTCAAACACCTACTTAATTGATAATAAATATTTCAGCACTGTTATCTGTCTTAATACTACAAATAAGGATTTAGATTATATATATATATATTTTTTACCAAAACCAAATTCTATGTCCACAAAATACATTTTAGTTTTTTAATATTAATTTTTGTCAGTACTTTATGGATCTTTATGCAAGACTGTAGCATGGAGTTTTGGAAACAAAACAGCGGTAAGATTAACCAAATACACAGTGCTTATTTTGGTATTTTCAGCTTAAAAGAAATTTAAAGTCACCTGAAGGCAATTTAGAAATTAAATCAAATAAATATTTAAAAGGATTTGAACATTTTTGTACCTGTTACATATTTGGTTACCAATAATTGATAAGTTCCAGTTCGACGGGTTCAAACAGAAAGATTTGAAAGCAGAGAAAATTGTTGTATCTTATAATCGGCATGACTTTATCAGATGACAGTACTAATACTAAGATAAGGCTTGCGCATAGTTATATACTTTAATTCAGTCACGGACCCGCGATATCACGGGTGTGTTCTAGTTGAAATGAAAGTTGTATTTTAGTATAATACATGACATATATAAAGGTTGAGGATGTACACGGATGCAGCCACTTTCATTTTTGACAAAAACCATTAGAAAAGTGACATTTTTCGGCATATTTGATGATTTTTCATTTTAGAGCTTGAATCGGATCGTTTTTTATGACTAAATAAGTTAAAATCTTTCACATAAACTGATATCGATTCAAATGAAATAGACACTTTTAAATCATATCAGTCATGTCAGTTTAAGTGTTTAAAAAGTGGTCAAAATCTTTCGTCAGATGAACCTGAAATTTGAGGCCAAAATCGGTCCTTACCGGACCTACTCCCTTAAAATAAACCATGAATTTTACTGAAACTTCAATTTACAGACCCATTTTCAAGAGTCAAACCCTGCTTTAAAATAAGACCCCATTTTGTCAGTAATGATACATAAATAGACCCTCAAATATGCACATATATAGTAATTCTAGGCAAGAAAATTGTTTAGGCCATGAAAAATTAATTAAAAAATTAAAATTAACATGGGAACATTTTATAGACCCGGTACTTAACTTAATTTTAAGCTTCATATGGACAAGTTTTTGTTACAGGACACATTCTGAAAAGTGTATGCAGGCCAATTTGTGCAGAGATCAAATCAAGCATGAAGGCGCTATTGGCCTGCATAAATTTAGCAGAAACCGGATTCAAGGTAATTGGGAAACATCTGCCATCAAATTTGATGGTTTTAATCAATACAGATAAATGGGCAATACCACCATTATATGCATGGCTGATGGAAAAGGTAACTACAATAGTTCTATTAAGTCAAAGCACTGTAAGCGCTGTTGGCAGTTAACCAAAAACCAAGGCAAACATAATTATGAAAACTGTGGCAATTTTTCTTTCTTTCAAAAGATCAAACATTAAACATTCATAAATTGTACATTTATGTTCATTTTATGAATTAATTCACATAAAGCAAATAATTTATATTTTATCAAGGTTTTCAAAAGCAACGTGTCTCAGTGACCCCAAGAGCTATGCCAGCTGGAGCTTCGTCTCCTGGTAGGGTTACCCATGCTGGACAGGTCGAAGGGTAGAGACCAGACTAAAGTGATCCGAACATCGTGAGATGCCCGATGTTTTAAATAAAATAGGCTCTCCAACCCGTTTGCCGTGGGTTGCTACCCGTGTCGGTGGTTGACGAGATCCTTGTGGATGAGGGCTATAGCCAGACTCCTTACGGTCACAAAATACCCGGACGGACGAGACTATAGTTCAATAAGCTGCTTTGGCTTCGAAATCATCTAAACGGGAGGTCGGATGGACCCGGTTCGATCAATCTGCTGGTCATGCCGAGCCCTTCAGTTAATCCTCAACAATAAGCTTTCTTGTAACAATTTTCATAATATACACATGTATTTTAAATTAAGCTATTTATATTTTGGATAACTGAAGAAGGCGATGGCTCATGGGTCAATCAAGTGGTACGCTTTCTTTTTCGCTTGATGGATACGCTCTGCTTGAGTATACTATTCTTGGAACATCTGGTGCTTTCCGCAGTGGATCTTGGGTGCTGATTTTGAGGACCAGCTACATTATATATGGAGCTCGTTTTCAGCATTAGCACTCGATCCCGGTTCGCCACGGAAACACAGCATCGCCCTTGTAGGCACTCCGAGGTGGGTGGATGGCAGGAATGGTGAATCTTTCTCCTTTCATATGGCACAACAAAACAAACCCTCGAAATCAGCTTTAATACATAAGAAAAGAAAATGTGATGATTCAGAGCCCTGTCGGGAAGATGACAGTTGGCCCAGATTTATTGTAATAAAAGGAACAGAAGAAAAACCAATTTCAAAAATATCGCCCTTTGTAATTCACAAACAAATTCAAAGCGTTGCTGGTACTGTTAAAAAAGTTTCAAAAATGAGATCTGGCAATTTGTTGGTTGAATGTTCCAACAAAAGTCAATCAACAAATTTACTTACAATGTCTACAATATCAAACTATTCTGTTTCTGCCTCTCCTCATAACAGTTTGAACAGCTGTAAGGGGATCATTCGAGACAGAAGTCAATACCTTGGTGACCTTACCGTGGAAGAAATCGGTGAGGAACTTTCAAGCCAAGGTGTAACTAATGTTATTAGATTTCAAATTAAAAAGAATGGAAATATAATCAAATTAAATACTTATCTTTTGACCTTTAGAACTCCAACTCCTCCTCCATCTATTACTTTAGGTTGCTTCGGAATCAGAGTTGACATGTTTATCCCAAACCCAATTCGATGCTTTACTTGTCAAAAGTTTGGTCATGGAAGCAAACAATGTCGTGGTAAGCAGAGATGCTTCAAGTGTTCTGACGAAGGACACGAGGGAACAAACTGTCACTCTGAATCTTCTAAATGTGTAAACTGTGGTGAATCCCATTTTTCATCGTCTAGGGACTGCCCTGTTTACCTTAAAGAAAAAAAAATTATTAAAATTAAAACAGAAAGAAACATTAGTTACCCAGAAGCTAAACAGATAGCTTCTGTTTCGAATGATCTCCTTGTTTCAAACAGACCATCGTACGCCAGCAAAGTTGTCCGCTCATTCAGTCACGAGAATACACAAACTCGCATGACTTGGCCAATTGATGCGGACAATTTTAAAATGCTGCCTGTTGAAACAGAACCTACCGATAAAATATTAATTCCAAGAAAACCAAAATCTTCCAAAACCAGTACTCAGTCAACTCAATCTTCCCTACAGAGCTCACTATCATCACCAAAAAAAAATGAGAAAAAAAAATCAAATAAAAAAGAAACAGTAGAAATACACAATTGGAGCGGTGAATCTGTCTGGGATCTTCCCAGTGATATAGATGATTCTTCCACCTCCAAAAGTCTTCCTTCATCTGCATCCAAGAAGGTATCTTCTTCGATCAGTACACAGTCTACCAGAGCCCCATCTCCTCTTCGTTCTCAAGAAAAGAAGGATGTCCAAAAGAAGCCAGGAAATACATCCTCTCAGAAGTCTTCTGATTCGAGGTCGCGGGGTAGGGGTCGAGGCGGAGTAACACCAGCTGCGCGTAGTCCTGGAGATCGACGACTCTCCTCGCACAACAGATTTTCAACACTTATCATCGAAACTGAAATGGAAACCGAAAGTGTTCCGCCACCCGAAAGATCACGATCTCAGGGTGAGCGAAATAAGAATGCTGGCAAACTCGACAGCATTCGCCCTTCTTTTATTAAATAATGACAAATATAATCCAATGGAATTGCCGAGGTCTTAAAATAAATCTTCTCGAGTTAACACTTCTAGTTCAGTCTTTTTTACCTATTGCATTTTGTCTTCAAGAAACTCATCTAAAAGAAAGTGACAACGTATCTTTAAAAGGATACAACATGTATAGCACATTTTCTAAGGTAGATGAACGTGCTGCAGGCGGATCATCCATTTTTGTGAAGGACAACGTCATTCATAGCACAGTCCAACTCACAACGGATCTGCAAGCAGTTGCAATTCGTTTATCATTAGACAAAACAATTACATTATGTTCGATATATATTCCACCTAATTCAATTATCGATAAAGCAAAACTCAAAAACTCCACTGATCAATTACCCTCACCATTTATACTTATGGGCGACTTCAATGCCCACAATCCATTATGGGGTAGCAAGACTCATAATGCCAAAGGTAAGATCATTGAGGACTTTGTCTCTCAAGAAGGATTATGCATTTTTAATGATGGATCTAATACGTATCTTCATCCTGGAAACGGGTCTTATTCTTCTATTGATAACACTATATGCGATCCCTCTCTGCTCCTGGATTATTCATGGCGTGTTCATGATGATCTATGTGGAAGTGATCACTTTCCAATAGTACTTGAACATTTTTTTAATTCTGCCCAACAGAGAGTACCACGTTGGAAACTTGACAAGGCGGACTGGTCCTTGTTTGAGAATCTCTGTCGAACGGAACTTCAGTCAAAGATGTTTGAGACTGTGCAAGATCCAATTTTAACTTTTAATACAGTTCTAACGTCAATTGCTGACAGAACTATTCCTAAGACCTCGGCAAATCCAAAACATCCCAGTAAACCATGGTTTGATGACGCATGTGATCAAGCCATAGGTGACCGTAAAAAATCTGAAAGACGGTTCAATCAACAACCAACGACGGAAAACTTGAGTAATTTCCGTATTTTTCGCGCTAAGGCACGGCGGACTTGTAGGCAAGCCCGACGAACATCCTGGAAAAAATTTGTCTCGGGGATTACATCTCGCACTCCGATGACAAAAGTTTGGAATATGGTAAATAAAATAAAAGGTAAAAATTCTAAAGCCACTGTAAAACATAAGACGGCAATAATTTATTAACATCTGAAAAGGATATTGCCAACAAACTTGGTGAAACTTTTGCAAAGTCTTCTTCTTGTAACAACTACAGGGAAGACTTTAAAAAAGTTAAAAAACAAAAAGAAAAAATTAAATTAAACTTTAAATAAAAAAATGGTGAAAATTATAATAAACTATTTTCTCTTGAAGAACTTAAAACATCTCTGTCAAAAGCCCATGATACAGCTTGTGGGCCTGATAATATTCACTACCAACTCTTAAAACACTTGCCAGATTCCTCGCTAGAACCTCTCTTGCAGCTCATGAATAACATCTGGGAATCTGGTGATTTACCATCAATCTGGAAGCTTGCAACCGTCGTGCCTATTCCAAAACCAAGTAAAGATCATACGGATCCTATTCATTATCGACCAATTGCTCTTACCAGTTGTGTCTGTAAAACACTCGAACGGATGGTCAATGATCGCCTTGTTTGGTTCCTGGAATCCAATGGGCTATTAGCCAATATCCAGTGTGGATTCCGACAGGGTCGCAGTACTCTTGATCATCTTGTTCGATTCGAATCATTTGTCCGTAATGGTTTTGCGAAAAATGAGCATGTGGTGTCGGTCTTTTTCGACCTTGAGAAGGCCTATGATACTGCATGGAAATATGGTATTTTAAAAGATCTATTTGATATGGGGTTGAAAGGCAATATGCCTAATTTTATTTCTAATTTTCTCTCTAACAGACAATTTAATGTTAGAGTTAATTCGACCATGTCTGATCTTTATGATCAAGAGATGGGTGTCCTTCAGGGCAGTATTTTATCTGTTACATTATTTAGTCTTAAAATCAACAGCCTTGTTGAAGTTTTAAAAAGTAATATTGAAGGTTCATTGTACGTTGATGATTTTTTAATATGTTACAGAGGCAAAAATATGAATAACATCGAAAGACAATTACAATTATGTCTTGGAAGAATTGAAAAATGGGCCTCGGAAAATGGTTTTAAATTTTCCACTTCAAAAACGGTCGGGATGCATTTTTGTAACAAAAGAAAATTGCATCTTGATCCAGAACTAACTTTGTACGGCAACCCAATTAAAATGGTTGATGAAACCAAATTTCTTGGTTTACTTTTCGATAAAAAGTTAACCTTTCTACCCCATATCAAAATGTTAAAAGCGAGATGTTTAAAAGCTTTAGATATTTTAAAAGTTGTCGGCAGCACTGACTGGGGTGCTGATCGCAACATTTTACTCAATTTATATAGATCTCTTGTTAGATCTAAACTAGATTATGGCTCTATAGTGTATGGCTCTGCAAGGAAGTCCTACATACAGATTCTCGATGCTGTGCATCACCAAGGTTTGCGTCTCTGTCTTGGCGCATTTAAAACCTCATCAGTTGAGAGTCTGTATGTAGAGGCTGATGAGCACTCACTCACTGACAGACGTTTGAAGCTTGGACTTCAATATGCTGTCAAACTAAAAGCCCATTCAGATAATCCTGCCTACAGCTGTGTTTTTAATCCGATTTATGAAGATATTTTTGCAAAACATGAAAATAAAATTCCTCCGTTAGGTTTACGTTTAAAACCACATTTAGCTTCTTTTGATTTAAAATCTGTTGCTCAAGTTCAAACTTGCAAATGTCCTCCATGGAAACTTCCCAAACCAAAAATGATATTTGATCTCCGTGAACACAATAAAAATAAAACAAATCCTCTTTTAATTCAGCAACACTATGCTGAAATTAAAGCCGATTATCTCGATTTTTCAACTGTCTATACTGATGGATCAAAAGATGGTGATAGAGTTGCATCTGCTGCTGTCTTCAGGGACAGAGCTGCAACCCTCCGTTTGCCATCTGATGCATCCATCTTTACTGCTGAAGCAGAAGCAATAATTTTGGCTTTGAAATTTATTGCTTCTTCAGATAAATCCAAATTTATTATATGTTCGGATTCACTTTCATGCTTACAAGCTATACGAAATACTAAAATTAAAAACCCAACAATCCTGAAAATTTTATATGTAATGAGGAATTTAAAAATTCTTCTGAAAGAAATAATATTTCTATGGGTTCCGAGTCATGTTGGAATCCTTGGAAACACAGCTGTAGACCTTGAGGCAAAGAATGCCCTGGGTGACCCTCTATCTAACTGTGATATACCATATACTGATTTTAAATCTAATATTAGAGAATATGTTTTTAATATATTGAAAAATAAATGGAGTAAAAAAGACGATAATAAATTGCATGAAATTAAACCTAATTTAGGCAAACCTTTTGATAATATTATGTGCAGAAAAGATCAGTGTGTTATTACTAGATGTCGTATTGGTCATACTAGAATAACACACGAGTATCTTTTAAAAAATGAAGATGAACCACAATGTGTTCCTTGCAACTGCAAGTATACTATTAAACATGTTTTAATTAATTGTATTGACTTTGCTGATATTCGTAAGAAGCATTTCAATGTCAATAATATGTATGATTTATTTAATAATGTTCCATTTACAAATATTGTTGCTTTTTTAAAAGAAATTGGAATTTATTATAGATTATAAAAATGTTATTATATTTAAATCGATTTTAATTTTTATCACGTTATTTTACTGTTGATTTTTATATGTATATACTCAATTTGATTTAGTCATGAATTTTAGTATATTGAAGGACTTTTTGTCTTATTTTAAAAATATGCTTTAAATTGTAAAAATATTCGAATTAGCTCTCGCCGCGATATAGCCTTTTTGTGCTAATGCGGCGTAAAGCAACCAACAATCAATCAATCAAAACTAATTAATGGCCCCATTGCTTTCTATGTTAAATTCCTCAATTTCGAGTGGTCACAGTTCTTTTATCTTAAGTTCAAACAAAGTGACAATCATTGCATATCAAAGCAACACCTTCTGGTGTCCTGTACTGAAAAAAATCACATACCTTACATTGCATATAAGAAAGAACTGGTTCCCGGAACTTCGGATGTACCAAAACAGGTACTTCTGATCTGACAAAAAGGCAAAATGTACCCTCCTTTTTAAATTTCATGCCATTTTTTTATTATTCAAATTTATCAGTCAAAAATTGTTCTACAATGATCACCAGTCATGAAGCTTTCATTTGATACCAAAATTAATATAATATTCTAAATGTTTTGATAGTTATGTCCATGCGTAGGAACTATTTTGTGTTAAATATGTACTACTTTCTGGTATGCGCTTTCTGGCCGGGCCCGAATTAGTGGTGTTACACCTCTAGCTAGTTTCCATTAAATAGGGATATGAATCAATCTTTTCATTATCATATGCCGATCCAGCAGGCCTATAAGCATTACAACACATTTCCCTTTTTTTACACGATCAAGTGTGTTCAAAAAATATACGAAACTGTTATTAAATATTGTCATCTGCTATAGCGATTCTTCTCTGTTATATGTACTCAACATTTCCTTTTATTTTTTAACAGGTTGGCATCGCAGGTTTAACGGTAAAGCAAACGGGAAAAAGCTACACTTCTACAAGATTGTACCAGCACTAATCAAAGATGCCAAGACCTTCTCCAGACAAGTTCGCCTCGTAGACGAGCAGAGTCTTGCCCGTTGGCAGCGCACAAAGTACCAACGTTCACAGGGACGCCTCTTTTCGCTATGGGAGCAGCTACAAGACGGTACCATTACCACCTCCTTTTTCCTTCGTGCCGTCGGCCACATGTATGACATCCCTGTGCCATGTTATTGTTATATTTTAGTAGTGCTGATATTATATTTTAGAGTGTGAAAACGTGCATTCAGTGTCATTGTTTTGTTATTTTCTTCGCCCAAGGGTGACTGGGGTATAGAAATATGTTCACTTGGTCTTCTCCCGACCGGCAGTAAAACGCTTGCTGAAGTGGGGCGTCCGTTTGGCTGTGCGGGATGTATCAAGTTCGCAGTCACGTCCGTCAGAAGGGGACGTTAAATTCGATGCCTCGTGTAAAGAGAGTGCCACGCTCTTTGCACGTTAAGAACCCTTGCAACAACTCTTTGAGGGGTCCGTAGGTGGCCTGTTGCAAGGCAAAATTTCTGTCATTTTCAAGTGGCAGTCCAAATTTCCCCGACCATCATCCTAGATGGCCTCTATTACAACAACCTACCTATTGTATTTATTGTGAACTTGTTCTCGTCCTGAATATGCATGAAATATTTGCCACTGGACGTTAATCAACCAACAATCAATCAATCAATTGTTATTTTCTTGCAATAAAGAATAATGGATACTCATATAACTTGTGTTTTTTCTACACACAGCTATTCAAAATACTGTCAAATTTATGAAAAATATATCGATATAGGAAGATGTGGTGTGATTGCCAATGAGAAAACTTTCCATCCAAATAACAGTTTATAAAAGTAAACCATTATAGGTTATTATTATATACACCAAACAAAATATCAATCTATATATATAAAGACCTTGTTGATATTATGAAAAAACAAACAAGTAAATAGAAGCCTGTGATGTTACCTGAAAAAAATACAATTTATAATTATTATATACACCAACCTAAACCAGAAGATCAATTAATCAGGATTTGATTTAATTAAGTGATTACAAGTGGCATTACCTAAGTTCACAATCATCAGACAATTGTTGAATAAACAAACCAATTATAGACTAATGATTTGATTAATCAAGTCATTATGATGAGTTAAATTTAATAGGTTCCAGTGGACTGTAAATATTTATTTAGATATTCTGTGTATGAACAAAAAGAAAATGAAATCGCCATGAGTTAAAGTTAAAGTTATCATGGAAAATAACTTCATATTTTAAAATATGTTGAAGCTGCTATACAACCAATCATTTTCGTATCGATTTAAAATAGTTCTTTAACTGGTACTCCAATACTTCACTTACCTGTTGTCATCCATCATCGGACACTTTTTGCAAATTCCATTTATACTGTGTCACAAATTCCTCCAAGATCAATATAGTTATTTCTTATTTTATTATGGGGCCGGATTGACTTGGGGCCGGATCGGCGAGGAACTTTCAAGCCTAGGTGTAACATGATAAAGGAAAGCAACATTGGAAAACAAAATTATGCTTGCTTCAGTTTAAAGTGCCAGCATGTCCTCTTTTTAATCAAAATTTTGAATCGTAAACTAATTTCAGTAGTTTTGATATCTCAGACTGACTCATGGATATAACAAAATTATTTGTCTGCATCAACCAAAACCATGAAAACTGACCATATTTGACCGCATCAACCAAAACTGACCATATGTGACAGCAGCTCTACATACAGACTCTCAACTGGTGAGGTTTTAAATGCGCCAAGACAGAGACGCAAACCCTGGTGATGCGCAGCATCAAGAATCTGTATGTAGGACTTCCTTGCAGAGCCATACACTATAGAGCCATAATCTAGTTTAGATCTAACTAGAGATCTATATAAATTAAGTAAAATGTTGCGATCAGCACCCCAGTCAGTGCTGCCGACAACTTTTAAAATATCTAAAGCTTTTAAACATCTCGATTTTACCATTTTGATATGGGGTAGAAAGGTTAACTTTTTATCGAAAATTAACCCAAGAAATTTGGTTTCATCAACCATTTTAATTGGGTTGCCGTACAAAGTGAGTTCTGGATCAAGATGCAATTTCCTTTTGTTACAAAAATGCATCCCGACCGTTTTTGACGTGGAAAATTTAAAACCATTTTCCGAGGCCCATTTTTCAATTCTTCCAAGACATAATTGTAATTGTCTTTCTATGTTATTCATATTTTTGCCTCTGTAACATATTAAAAAATCATCAACGTACAACGAACCTTCAATATTACTTTTTAAAACTTCAACAAGGCGGTTGATTTTAAGACTAAATAATGTAACAGATAAAATACTGCCCTGAGGGACACCCATCTCTTGATCATACAGATCAGACATGGTCGAATTAACTCTAACATTAAATTGTCTGTTAGAGAGAAAATTAGAAATAAAATTAGGCATATTGCCTTTCAACCCCATATCAAATAGATCTTTTAAAATACCATATTTCCATGCAGTATCATAGGCCTTCTCAAGGTCGAAAAAGACCGACACCACATGTTCATTTTTCGCAAAACCATTACGGACAAATGATTCGAATCGAACAAGATGATCAAGAGTACTGCGGCCCTGTCGGAATCCACACTGGATATTGGCTAATAGCCCATTGGATTCCAAGAACCAAACAAGGCGATCATTGACCATCCGTTCGAGTGTTTTACAGACACAACTGGTAAGAGCAATTGGTCGATAATGAATAGGATCCGTATGATCTTTACTTGGTTTTGGAATAGGCACGACGGTTGCAAGCTTCCAGATTGATGGTAAATCACCAGATTCCCAGATGTTATTCATGAGCTGCAAGAGAGCTTCTAGCGAGGAATCTGGCAAGTGTTTTAAGAGTTGGTAGTGAATATTATCAGGTCCACAAGCTGTATCATGGGCTTTTGACAGAGATGTTTTAAGTTCTTCAAGAGAAAATAGTTTATTATAATTTTCTCCATTTTTTGATTTAAAGTTTAATTTAATTTTTTCTTTTTGTTTTTTAACTTTTTTAAAGTCTTCCCTGTAGTTGTTACAAGAAGATTTCGCAAAAGTTTCACCAAGCTTGTTGGCAATATCCTTTTCAGATGTTAATAAATCATTGCCGTCTTTCAAATGTTTTACAGTGGCTTTATAATTTTTACCTTTTATTTTGTTTACCATATTCCAAACTTTTGTCATCGGAGTGCGAGATGTAATCCCCGAGACAAATGTTTTCCAGGATGTTCTTCGGGCTTGCCTACAAGTCCGCCGTGCCTTAGCGCGAAAAATACGGAAATTACTCAAGTTTTCCGTCGTTGGTTGTTGATTGAACCGTCTTTCAGATTTTTTACGGTCACCTATGGCTTGATCACAAGCGTCATCAAACCATGGTTTGCTGGGATGTTTCGGATTTGCCGAGGTCTTAGGAATAGTTCTGTCAGCAATTGACGTTAAAACTGTATTAAAAGTTAAAATTGGATCTTGTACAGTCTCAAACATCTTTGACTGAAGTTCCGCTTGACAGAGATTCTCAAACAAGGACCAGTCCGCCTTGTCAAGTTTCCAACGTGGTACTCTCTGTTGGGCAGAAGTAAAAAGATGTTCAAGTACTATTGGAAAGTGATCACATCCTCATAGATCATCATGAACACGCCATGAATAATCCAGAAGCAGAGAGGGATCGCAAATAGTGATATCGATAGAAGAATAAGACCCGTTTCCAGGATGAAGATACGTATTAGATCCATCATTAAAAATGCGTAATCCTTCTTGAGAGACAAAGTCCTCAATGATCTTACCTTTGGCATTATGAGTCTTGCTACCCCATAATGGATTGTGAGCATTGAAGTCGCCCATAAGTATAAATGGTGAGGGTAATTGATCAGTGAGGTTTTTGAGTTTTGCTTTATCTATAATTGAATTGGGCGGAATATATATCGAACTTAAAGTAATTGTTTTGTCTAATGATAAACGAATTGCAACTGCTTGCAGATCCGTGGTGAGTTGGACTGTGCTATGAATGACGTTGTCCTTCACAAAAATGGATGATCCGCCTGAAGCACGTTCATCTACTTTAGAAAATGTGCTAAACATGTTGTATCCTTTTAAAGATACATTGTCACTTTCTTTCAGATGAGTTTCTTGAAGACAAAATGCAATAGGTAAAAATGACTGAACTAGAAGTGTCAACTCGAGAAGATTTATTTTAAGACCTCGGCAATTCCATTGGATGATATTTGTCATTATTTAATAATAGAAGGGCGAATGCTGTCGAGTTTGCCAGCATTCTTATTTCGCTCACCCTGAGATTGTGATCTTTCGGGTGGCGGAACACTTTCGATTTCCATTTCAGTTTCGTCGGCAAGTGATGAAAATCTGTTGTGCGTGGAGAGTCGTCGATCTCCAGGACCACACGCAGCTGGTTTTACTCCGCCTCGACCCCTACCCCGCGACCTCGAATCAGAAGACTTCTGAGAGGATGTATTTACTGGCTTCTTTTGGACATCCTTCTTTTCTGGAGAACGAAGAGGAGATGGGGCTCTAGTAGACTTTGTACTGGACGAAGAAGTTAACTTCTTAGATGAAGGAAGACTTTTGGAGGTGGAAGAATCATCTATGTCAGTGGGAATATCCCAGACAGATTCACCGCTCCAATTGTGTATTTCTACTGTTTCTTTTTTATTTGATTTCTTTTTCTCATTTTTTTTTTGGTGATGATATTGAGCTCTGTAGGGAAGATTGAGTTGACTGAGTACTAGTTTTGGAAGATTTTGGTTTTCTTGGAATTAATATTTTATCGGTAGGTTCTGTTTCAACAGGCAGCATTGTAAAATTGTCCGCATCAATTGGCCAAGTCATGCGAGTTTGTGTATTCTCGTGACTGAATGAGCGGACAACCTTGCTGGCGTACGATGGTCTGTTTGAAACAAGGAGATCATTCGAAACAGAAGCTATCTGTTTAGCTTCTGGGTAACTGATGTTTCTTTCTGTTTTAATTTTAATAATATTTTTTTCTTTAAGGTAAGCAGGGCAGTCCCTAGACGATGAAAAATGGGATTCACCACAGTTTACGCATTTAGAAGATTCAGAGTTACAGTTTATTCCCTCGTGTCCTTCGTCAGAACACTTGAAGCATCTCTGCTTACCACGACATTGTTTGCTTCCATGCCCAAACTTTTGACAAGTAAAGCATCGAATTGGGTTAGGGATAAACATGTCAACTCTGATTCCGAAGCAACCTAAAGTAATAGATGGAGGAGGAGTTGGAGTTCTAAAGGTCAAAAGATATGTATTTAATTTGATTATATTGCCATTCTTTTTAATTTGAAATCTAATAACATCAGTTACACCTTGGCTTGAAAGTTCCTCGCCGATTTCTTCCACGGTAAGGTCACCAAGGTATTGACTTCTGTCTCGAATGATCCCCTTACAGCTGTTCAAACTGTTATGAGGAGAGGCAGAAACAGGAAAGTTTGTTATTGTAGTCATTGTAAGTAAATTTGTTGATTGACTTTTGTTGGAACATTCAACCAACAAATTACCAGATCTCATTTTGGAAGCTTTTTTTACAGTACCAGCAACGCTTTGAATTTGTTTGTGAATTACAAAGGGCGATATTTTTGAAATTGGTTTTTCATCTGTTCCTTTTATTACAATAAATCTGGGCCAACTGTCATCTTCCCGACAGGGCTTTGAATCATCACATTTTCTTTTCTTATGTATTAAAGCTGATTTAGAGGGTTTGTTTTGTTGTGCCATATGAAAGGAGAAAGATTCACCATTCTTGTCATCCACCCACCTCGGAGTGCCTACAAGGGCGATGCTGTGTTTCCGTGGCGAACCGGGATCAAGTGCTAATGCTGAAAACGAGCTCCAAATATAATGTAGCTGGTCCTCAAAATCAGCACCTAAGATCCACTGCGGAAAGCACCAGATGTTTCAAGAATAGTATACTCAAGCAGAGCGTATCCATCAAGCGAAAAAGAAAGCGTACCACTTGATTGACCCATGAGCCATCGCCTTCTTCAGTTATCCGAAATATAAATAGCTTAATTTAAAATACATGTGTATATTATGAAAATTGTTACAAGAAAGCTTATTGTTGAGGATTAACTGAAGGGCTCGACATGACCAGCCGATTGATCGAACCGGGTCCATCCGACCTCCCGTTTAGATGATATCGAAGCCAAAGCAGCTTATTGAACTATAGTCTCGTCCGTCCGGGTATTTTCTGACCGTAAGTAACTGGCTATAGCCCTCATCCACAAGGATCTCGTCAACCACCGACACGGGTAGCAACCCACGGCAAACGGGTTGGAGAGCCTATTTTATTTTAAACATCGGGCATCTCACGATGTTCGGATCACTTTAGTCTGGTCTCTACCCTTCGACCTGTCCAGCATGGGTAACCCTACCAGGAGACGAAGCTCCAGCTTGCATAGCTCTTGGGGTCACTGAGACACGCAAGCCCCCCGACCACGGCAAGGATGAGCTCAAATACACCAAAAGAATGATAAACAGCAGTCAAATTCTTGACTTAGTACATACATTAGGATAGTGTTCTCTGATATGTGTAAATAGGTGAGTTGGTTGCTCAGCAAGTCGGACAAACCTTGCAAACTGTACTAGAAATTTCACAAAGTTCAACATTCTTTCTTTTGTGAAAAATTATTTACAAAACTAATCGTGCATTCATATATGCATTCTTTACATCGTCTCGCTTCAGATTCTATAATTTGTATATATCAAAGCTACAGGTTGACTTTATAACATAAAAAAATCACAGTGCTAAAAGATGAAATATATGGGTCAAGTGAAATACCTATCTAATGAATCACAAAAACAGAGGTGTGTTCGAATAGCTATTTTTTTCCACTAAAAGTACTTGACGACAGTCTTTCAATTTGGATGATGAAAATGCATATCTACGTGTGCCCTTCCACGAAATATTTAATTAGAATTTTTATATATATATTTTTATAAATGTTAAGGAATTTTTTTTCGAAAATTCCACCTGTCAACCAATCAGACAATAGTTTTAAGTTGAATCAATGCAGACAAGATCATTAACTGATGCTCATTTGCTAGTTTATACATTGGTCTTTTATAGAAAACAAATGGCATATAGGATCGTAATGGTGCAATGTGGATAAATTTATCGGTTTCCAAGAGCAAAATTGGCAGCGCGTCATCCCTTCAATGGCTTCCATTTATACGAATGTGAAAATGAGCTGGCGTAATGGGGAGATAATTTTGAAGAAGTAGAATCCTGACTGTAAAAACTTGCAAATGTCCTCCATGGGAACTTCACAAACCAAAAATGATATTTTAGCTCCGTGAACACAATAAAAAAATAAAACAAATCCTCTTTTAATCCAGCATCACTATACTGAATTAAAGAAAATTATTCAGATTTTTCAACTTTCTATACAGATGAATCAAAAGATGGTGACAGAGTTGCAATTGCTGCTGTCTTCAGGGACAGAGCTGCACCATCTGATGCATCCATCTTTACACTTAATGCAATCGGCTGTAACAGTTTTGTGAAGAATTTGATCATTTTTATCAATATTTGAATTACTGTGCGAGATTCACAAGTACGCATCCACTTCCAGTCAAAATGGGGACGTTAAATCGGATTCTTCGGGTTGAGAGAATTTCGTGCTCTTTGTATGTTCATATTCCTTCTAACAATTCTCTTAGGGGTCAATAGATGGCATGTGGCAAAGACCAATTTCCGGCCCTTTCCAATCTGCTATTCCCTGGGCAGTCAAAATTTCTTCGACCTTCTTCAAGGACGCCTCTGATGCAAGACATACAAATTAGTCAACTGTATTTTTATCTCTCGTCCTGAATATACATATAATAAAAAGATGTGGTCCGAGTGTCAATGAGACAACTTTCAACAAGAGACCAAATGACTCAGAAATTAACATTTATTGGTCACTGTATGGCCGTTAACTGTGATCGATGCCCATACCGCATAGTTTGTTAATAAAATCTCTCAACACTGAATTAATGTCCCCATTCTGACTGGACGTTGATGCATACTTGTGCATCTCGCACAGCAATACGGACGCACCACTTTGGCGGGACGTAGACCAATGGAGACTAATTTGGCAATCCCCAGGCACTCTTGGGGTCCTGAAATGTAATGTTTAGGTACTTATTGTTTGGTGTTTTGTTTTTATTAGGGGTTCTCTTTTGAAATGGTTTAAAATGTTGACTGTGTTACATTGTACCCCAAATTTTGAGAGTTCGACCTATTATGTCTGTTTGCTGTGGTAGAAAATTGTTGTTAATATAATGGAATTCTATGCGATTCTCATACAAATGAGAGGCTTAGCTAGCTATACAACCAGGTTTAATCTACCGCTTTCTACATAAGGAAATGCTTGTACCAAATCAAGAATATTATGACAGTTGTTATCAACTCGTTTGGTGTATTTGAGATTTAGATTTTTTAAATTTGTTAAAGGACTGTCCGTTCTCAATTTAACTTATATTTCATCTGTAATTAGCTACCAAATGTTCGTCCTCTATCTCACTATGCATGCTGCTGACTATATAGAAATACACAGGATATCAATATTTCCAGTTACGTATGTCGTTAATAATTTATTTTCTTCACTTACCCATATCATCACGATATTTTATGTTGCGATTTTCACCATTTAGCGGTTGAATTATGAAAAAAACACTTATAGGCGAGTGACTTATTTCAAAAAGACGCTTAGTTATCGACTTTAATGCACCCACCTAACACACGGCTGTATTATATACAGATGGGTGCGGTCCTAACCTTGACAAAGGTTAACTTAGAGTTAACTTGTTGACTGCTTTCTAAGTTAACTTGAGAATTTTTAAGCAGTCAAGCAAGTTAACTTCGTCGTTGGTGGACCAGACCTACGGTCTGCTTTTTTAGGACTGCTGCAGACCTATCGACAAGTCTGCTCCAGACCAGACCTGTGGACAAGTCTGCTTTTGACCAGTCCTGAGGACAGGTCTGCCCCAGACCAGACCTGTGGACAAGTCTGCTTTTGACCAGTCCTGAGGACAGGTCTGCCTCAGACCAGACCTGTGGACAGGTCTGCTCCTGAACAGACCTGAGGACAGGTCTGCTTCTGACCAGACCTGTGGACAAGTCTGCTATTGACCAGACCTGAGGACAGGTCTGCTTATGACAGATTATCGTTATAAGAGTTTTCATATCAGCCTTGAGCTTTCCGCATGATTAAAATATGTAAACAACATTTCGCATTGTTTTTCCACAGATATTATTTATTATTTACTCGCTAGACTCTACTAGATATTATACAAATGCTCTCTTTTATTTGATATACTTGTATTCTTATATAAATAAAAAAATGGCTATACGATCACCATGATCACACAGAGTTTGTTTTATTAGAAGGCGGATAGAAAGGTTATCCAACGCATTGGAACAATATTCTTATATCACGGGATATCGGCAACATTGTCTACGTTACTTCGTTCCCCGTTGTTTACCTGTCCCTTCCTAAATTTTACTTTATGCATGAATTTATACTTGCATGGATATTTCATTGATATTCAACTTGTTTGCATTGGATTTACTATTCTATTTCCCGCAAAATATTCTAACAGAAATTGTACAGTGTCCGTAAGCATACGGTGTGGTAAAACTATCAACAATCTCGTCAAATTTGTCAGATTTATCGAGAGATTTGTCATTGCCGATATTTATATGGGACATCCTAAAATTATACTCAATGCGCACTCTAATGAAATAGTTGCCACTTGACGTTTAACTATAAACAAAATCAATCAACCGACATAATAGATTCCAAGAAGAGAACCTCGTATACTTTTTTTTATTAAATCATTGTAAATAGTAAAAATGAATTCAGACATGTCAGTGTTGGTACTTTGATGATGTGGCATAATAGTTTTGTTTTACACGTACACCATCATGAACTCCTATATATGATCTGACTGTTATAATGAATAAATAGATGAAATTCTGACATTCTCAATTTAATCAGAATATTTTTTGCATTAATAGTTTTCCAATATTATTGATTACGTGTACATTTACGGTCCTACTAAAATGTGAACAGGAGCGCCAGGAGAAGACATGAAGGCGCTCGGTACAATGGTATGCGGGTATATAGATTTGTAAATAAAAGTGCACATACGATCAGTTTTGGTCAACTAGTTTTGTTTTCCAAGTCAGCATGAGGTATTAAAACTACTGAAATTTTGTTACGTATCAATATTTTGAATAAAAGGAGGACACGCTGGTATCCTAAATTTATGCGAACAAAAATTTGTTGTTATTAAATTGCAATATTGCTGTCCATTGTCATGATTATATTATACATTGATTCCTGACATAAAAAATATGGCTGATTAATACTATGGGCGTACGTCATGGTGTATATAGATTTACAAATTAAATACACATATGGTCAGTTTTGGTAATGCGGTCAAATAATTTTGTTGTACAAGTCAGCTGGAGGTATCAAAACTACTGAAATTTTGTTACATATCAATATTTTGAATAAAATGAGGACATGCTGGTATCCTAAATTTATGCAAACAAAAATTTGTTGTTATTATATTGCAATATTGCTGTCCATTGTCATGATTGTATTATACATTGAATCCTGACATAAAAAATAAGGCTGATTTACTATGCGGATATATAGATTTACAATTTAAAGAGCACATATGGTCAGTTTTGGTGGATGCGGTCAAATAATTTTGTTGTGCAAGTCAGCTGGAGGTATCAAAGCTACTGAAATTTTGTTACATATCAATATTTTGAATAAAATGAGGACATGCTGGTATCTTAAATTTATGCGAACCAAAATTTGTTGTTATTATATTGCAATTTTGCTGTCCATTGTCATTATTGTATTATACATTGAATCCTGACATAAAAAATAGGGCTGATTTACAATGCGGGTATATAGATTTACAAATTAAAGAGCACATATGGTCAGTTTTGGTAATGGGGTCAAATAATTTTGTTGTACAAGTCAGCTGGAGGTATCAAATCTACTGAAATTTTGTTACGTATCAATATTTTGAATAAAATGAGGACATGCTGGTATCCTAAATTGATGTGAACAAAAATTTGTTGTTATTATATTGCAATATTGCTGTCCATTGTCATGATTGTATTATACATTGATTCTGGCATAAAAAATATGGCTGATTAACTATGCGAGTATATAGATTTACAAATTAAAGTGCACATATGGTCAGTTTTGGTGGATGCGGTCAAATAATTTTGTTGTACAAGTCAACTGGAGGTATCAGATCTACTGAAATTTTGTTACGTATCAATATTTTGAATAAAATGAGGACATGCTGGTATCCTAAATTGATGTGAACAAAAATTTGTTGTTATTATATTGCAATATTGCTGTCCATTGTCATGATTGTATTATACATTGAATCCTGACATAAAAAATATGGCTGATTTACTATGCGGGTATATAGATTTACAAATTAAAGTGCATATATGGTCAGTTTTGGTAATGCGGTCAAATAATTTTGTTGTACAAGTCAGCTGGAGGTATCAAAACTACTGAAATTTTGTTACGTATCAATATTTTGAATAAAATGAGGACATGCTGGTATCTTGAATTTATGCGAACCAAAATTTTTTGTTATTATATTGCAATTTTGCTGTCCATTGTCATGATTGTATTATACATTGAATCCTGACATAAAAAATATGGCTGATTTACTATGCGGGTATATAGATTTACAAATTAAAGTGCATATATGGTCAGTTTTGGTAATGGGGTCAAATAGTTTTGTTGTACAAGTCAGCTGGAGGTATCAAAACTACTGAAATTTTGTTACGTATCAATATTTTGAATAAAATGAGGACATGCTGGTATCTTAAATTTATGCGAACCAAAATTTTTTGTTATTATATTGCAATTTTGCTGTCCATTGTCATGATTGTATTATACATTGAATCCTGACATAAAAAATATGGCTGATTTACTATGCGGGTATATAGATTTACAAATTAAAGTGCATATATGGTCAGTTTTGGTAATGCGGTCAAATAATTTTGTTGTACAAGTCAGCTGGAGGTATCAAAACTACTGAAATTTTGTTACGTATCAATATTTTGAATAAAATGAGGACATGCTGGTATCTTAAATTTATGCGAACCAAAATTTTTTGTTATTATATTGCAATTTTGCTGTCCATTGTCATGATTGTATTATACATTGAATCCTGACATAAAAAATATGGCTGATTTACTATGCGGGTATATAGATTTACAAATTAAAGTGCATATATGGTCAGTTTTGGTAATGCGTTCAAATAATTTTGTTGTACAAGTCAGCTGGAGGTATCAAAACTACTGAAATTTTGTTACGTATCAATATTTTGAATAAAATGAGGACATGCTGGTATCTTAAATTTATGCGAACCAAAATTTTTTGTTATTATATTGCAATTTTTGCTCTTCATTGTCATGATTGTATTATACATTGAATCCTGACATAAAAAATATGGCTGATTTACTCTGCCGGTATATAGATTTACAAATTAAAGTGCATATATGGTCAGTTTTGGTAATGCAGTCAAATAATTTTGTTGTACAAGTCAGCTGGAGGTATCAAAACTACTGAAATTTTGTTACGTATCAATATTTTGAATAAAATGAGGACATGCTGGTATCTTAAATTTATGCAAAACAAAATGTTTTGTTATTATATTGCAATTTTGCTGTCCATTGTCATGATTGTATTATACATTGAATCCTGACATAAAAAATATGGCTGATTTACTATGCGGGTATATAGATTTACAAATTAAAGTGCATATATGGTCAGTTTTGGTAATGCGTTCAAATAATTTTGTTGTACAAGTCAGCTGGAGGTATCAAAACTACTGAAATTTTGTTCGTATCAATATTTTGAATAAAATGAGGACATGCTGGTATCTTAAATTTATGCGAACCAAAATTTTTTGTTATTATATTGCAATTTTGCTGTCCATTGTCATGATTGTATTATACATTGAATCCTGACATAAAAAATATGGCTGATTTACTATGCGGGTATATAGATTTACAAATTAAAGTGCATATATGGTCAGTTTTGGTAATGCGGTCAAATAGTTTTGTTGTACAAGTCAGCTGGAGGTATCAAAACTACTGAAATTTTGTTACGTATCAATATTTTGAATAAAATGAGGACATGCTGGTATCTTAAATTTATGCGAACCAAAATTTTTTGTTATTATATTGCAATTTTGCTGTCCATTGTCATGATTGTATTATACATTGAATCCTGACATAAAAAATATGGCTGATTTACTATGCGGGTATATAGATTTACAAATTAAAGTGCATATATGGTCAGTTTTGGTAATGCGGTCAAATAAATTTGTTGTACAAGTCAGCTGGAGGTATCAAAACTACTGAAATTTTGTTACGTATCAATATTTTGAATAAAATGAGGACATGCTGGTATCTTAAATTTATGCGAACCAAAATTTTTTGTTATTATATTGCAATTTTGCTGTCCATTGTCATGATTGTATTATACATTGAATCCTGACATAAAAAATATGGCTGATTTACTATGCGGGTATATAGATTTACAAATTAAAGTGCATATATGGTCAGTTTTGGTAATGCGTTCAAATAATTTTGTTGTACAAGTCAGCTGGAGGTATCAAAACTACTGAAATTTTGTTACGTATCAATATTTTGAATAAAATGAGGACATGCTGGTATCTTAAATTTATGCGAACCAAAATTTTTTGTTATTATATTGCAATTTTGCTGTTCATTGTCATGATTGTATTATACATTGAATCCTGACATAAAAAATATTGCTGATTTACTATGCGGGTATATAGATTTACAAATTAAAGTGCATATATGGTCAGTTTTGGTAATGCGTTCAAATAATTTTGTTGTACAAGTCAGCTGGAGGTATCAAAACTACTGAAATTTTGTTACGTATCAATATTTTGAATAAAATGAGGACATGCTGGTATCTTAAATTTATGCAAACCAAAATGTTTTGTTATTATATTGCAATTTTGCTGTCCATTGTCATGATTGTATTATACATTGAATCCTGACATAAAAAATATGGCTGATTTACTATGCGGGTATATAGATTTACAAATTAAAGTGCATATATGGTCAGTTTTGGTGGATGCGGTCAAATAATTTTGTTATACAAGTCAACTGGAGGCATCAAAACTACTGAAATTTTGTAACCTATCAGTATTTTGAGTAAAAAGAAGACATGCTTGCACCCTTAATTTAGGCGAACAAAAATTTGTAGTCATTATTTAAATGAATTAAACTATTGCTGATTGTGGCTGCATAGTTCAAGGATGTATAACTAACAAGGACGTATACACCTAACATCAAATATACTTCTTTTCAAAAATATACATAATATGATTGAATTTGATCTCGGAATATATATATATATTCAGTGCCTGTTATCATTGTAACCGAGATCGTTTTTATAATAGATAGATTGTCAGATCACAGATAAATTTGTGTTACGTTCTGTGCGTACTTATTTTCAAAAAATTGTATTTAATCCTGTTCATAAAACGGAAGTATTAATTTTCAAATTACTTTATTTTCGATGTTTATACTACGAAACAAAGATATTAAAAATATTTTTTGTTAAATCAACGAAGAGCGGTCCTGGTTACAAGTAAACTTAGTGTTGAGCAGACCAGTCAAAAGTTAACTTGGGAACAGGTCTGGTTTTGATCGGATTTGTCCAAGCAGAAGTTAACTTTGTGGCAGGACCGGTTTACAAGTTAACTTATGTTAACTTTATGACAGGACTGGTTCCGAAGTTAACTTATGTTAACTTTATGACAGGACTGGTTCGAAGTTAACTTATATCAATAGCGGACCTGTTTCCAAGTTAACTTTTTGGCAGACAAAAAAACAGTCCTAGGACCAAGTCCGCTTTTCAAGTTAACTAGATTTTGGTCCTAGGACTGGTCAGAGCAGTCCTATATTCGGTCAGAGGTTAACTTTGACCAGTCCAAATGACTGGTTATCAAGTTAACTTGCTGTACAGGTTAGGAGTGCACCCATCTGTACCATTCGAAAGCTGTTAATCTGTACTTTCTGTTTTGCCCTGTCGTAAAAAAATAGTACGGTGCAATTTTTGTTAAATCAAGGTCAAAGGTCATGAAAAAAAATTCCAATTTTTTCGATTATTAAATAAAACGCCATTTTCTAATTCTTGTACCATAAAATTTTCCAGAAGATCATATGAACTTTATGGAACATGATACATAATTTCCAAATCAAACAAAAAATAAGAGATTCGATGCGCAAAATTTCCCGAAAATTGAAATTTATCACAAATCCAAAAAAAAATGAAAATTATTCAAAAAGCAAAATATATCTTGGGGAATCGATCTTTTAATGCTAAAAAAATAGATAAATGTATATGTTTTAGGTCAAGGAATATTTGTTTTGTAATTTTAAGATGCAATTATTAATTATTGTTCATGGAACAGCCTTCTATTCAAGTGTCTGCAGTTGCCCAAAAATCTGCCATCTGCAAATAGCGATCATTTTGTTAATCTATGTTAAAATAGAACATCGCTAATTGTGAATATCAGGGAGGAGAATGATTTTCCATAATAAAAGAAGGGGTATTTAAAGTAAGAAAAGAATATATGCGAGGTAATTGAGGTTAAAATATGTTTTTTACGAAGTCAAACTGTTTTACTTTTTGTAATCTTGTTTAAATCGTAGGCAACATTGAAATAAGTAACCTTGTTTAGAAACACTTGGTTGTCTAAAGCGGCTGCTTCTTATTTAGTTTAAAATCGTGTTATAGTAAGTCATATTAAATGTGTTTAGAAGTTTAATCGCTTTAATTATTTGAATAAAATATGCTTTGAGTATTTTCTACATAAGCTTTAAAAATACAAATGCATGTCATTGTGTATGTAAAACACTATAAGCAGTCGTGAATAACAAAATGAAAAAGTTAAATACCCTTCCTGACCTCATAAGAACATTCGCTGTTTTAGGAGTGTTCGTTTTCATGGTATGCTGTGTTTTTTGGACTGTTGTTCATCTCTTGGACTTTAATCTTATTTTGTTCATGGTTTTAATTAACTTTATTTGATTCATGGTTTGAGATGTTGATTGTCCCTTAAACACATTAACTTGCAGTAATGAAAATCAGCCAAAAAAATACCTCAAAGTAAAGTGAAGAAGATTAACGCAATAAGACAAATATCCGCGAAAATAACTTAATTTGCTCACGATGATATATATATAGAACCAAATCGTTATCATGATACATTTAGCTACACTGATTTACAATTTTTAAACCTTTTACTACTTGAATAGTGACGAAATATATCAAAGGGACATCAAACTCATAATTAAAAACGAACTGACAAAGCCAGGCAAAAAACGAACAAGACCAGTATACAAAACACAACATATAAAACTACAGATTGAGTAACACAAACCCCCAAAAGATTTTTTGAGTGAACTCAGGGGCTCCCAAAGGGTAGGCAGATCATGTTCCACAAGTGACACCCGTCTTAGTTTAAACGTATTTATTTATAGTGGATTGGGAAACAAGTTTTGCAACTTAAATTAATCGCTTTCCACTTTGCGGGTGCGAGTGCTGCCTTGTAGCGGCATTAGCCTGCTCTTTTTCGAAATCTACAAAGGTGTGTTTAACGTGCAAGAGATATGGTTCTCTCTTAGCACGGGTCAGCCATTTATCGTCCCCTTCCGACGGACTTGCATCGTTTCCTCAAGACCATACTCACAAATGGTGTCAAGGAAGAGCCGAAAATTCAGTCCCTGAAATTTTCATCACGGAACGGAAACGAACCAGGAACCTTTGTGTTAGTAGCTATAGTCCGATACACTAACCACTACACCACGACTCTCTTTTACCCGTCTTGTGGCTCATGTATTTCCTAACTCGGTGCCAAGCCTTATTCGGTTGGTGACATTCACGGCAGAAATGACGGTAATTTGGTTACGTCGATGGAACTTATCAGTCGTCATCTGGCGAAACAGATATCTCATAATTGCAACCAACTCGTAGTGGCGTCCATGAAATTTTCAAAGGGATGATTTCAACTTTGCATTTGAACTCTGGTTTAAAACATGTTTAAACCACCATTTTTCTTCAAATGTCCTGTACCAAGTCAGGCATATGGCAGTTGGTATCGAATAATCTGTTTCTTTGTATGCTGGCGTTTGTTTTTGTAGCAGTTCTGTGTTTCTGTTATATCGTTGTTTTCCTATTATAGTTGATACGTTTTCCTAGTTTTTGCTTTGTGACACAGATTTATTTCAGTTACTAGTAAATCGATTGATGTATACTATAGTTGTCTTTATTTCAGAGGAGTTGAGGCTCATATCGGTCTCTCCTTTAGTAGTATAGATATGCAGGCGTTGCTATAATGTAGTTACATAGAAATGAAAAGTTTATAATTTGGTAGTAAGGGGTGTTTGTATGGGTTGTTTTATGCTCATCTCTTTTGTCGTAAAACGTGTTCTCAACCAACCCTCATCATCGATTTCAAGATACGTGAGAGTAAACTGTATCTTTTGAGTCTTTTATTTTTATTCAAAATACGAGTCCAACATTGTCACAAATTTTGCGATATTCAGTGAGATGACATCATCTATATAATGGAACGTGAAGTTTCAAGATAATGATAGCTTCTTTTCAGTCGTCATCAGAAACTCTTGCATGAAGTCATTCTCGTATGAAAAATGAACTAGTCATTCAAGCTATTCAGGAAGTCTAGTTGAAACTAGAATCGTTGCGTATTAATGGATATTTTTTCTTCAAAATTATTCTTATTTGACGAATTAATGCATGTAAACAATGAACAACGCCATTTAAGCAATCAAGTAGTCAAGTTTTATAATGTGTTTACTAGTTTTTGAAATTCTTTGAAATTACAATTTTCATCAATTTATTTTCTATTTATTTTGGTCTAAATATTCTATTCACATTAAATAAATAAAAGGTCTTTTCACTACATCAATATTTATAATGAAGCTACAAATCAAACAATTAGAAAAGTCGAAATATGTTTATTTCAGTCTGGTAGTTACAATGCAGATTGCAATCTTTTAGTTTCACCCCCTTTATTTCAAGCAATAAGATGATTCGCGCACATATTTTTTCTACTCTAATTTTTTCAGATTCTTAAGAACTTGTTTATTAAATCTTATATTGACCACATACAATGTTTAAATAGGAAGAATACTTAAAAGCTGTTTTTTCGCAGATGGCGGTATTTTGGGCAACTGTATGAGTTGTTATGATTTGCTGTTTGATTAGAAGCAAGCATAATTTTAGAAAATTTTATGATGTCAAAAACTTCTTTGATAGTCATTACAGGGTTATACTAAGTTTTAATTGATTAGCATTTGCACCAGAAAGAAAAATTTGGGTTTTCACACATTTTGTTAACTTTTACTCGAATTTCAGGAAACATGTGCTATCTGTCAAAAACACGCTTTAAATATTAAAAAATGCGTTTGAATAATGACTGTTAATCTCTCTGCTAAAAGTTTAAATTGTTTGCATATGTGAATTTAGTATATAAAAGTCATATTATGCAATCAGGCTGAAATCTTAGAAAATATGCACATATTCGTCCTTGGCCTTTGATCTTGATTTGACGGAAATTGCACTGTACGATTTTTTTACGACCGGGCAAAACAGATAGTACAGATGTGTAGCTTTCAAATGATATATAATTTAGCCGTGTGTTAGGTAGGTGCATTAAAAATTTATTTTTATTGTTAAAGTCACTCGCCTTTTAGTATTTCAGTTTAAAATTTAGTAATACTATGGAAAAAAAAGACACCAAATACCGAAGAATACAACACTATTATTAAAAAGTTGACGAGAAAGATTAACCAGATACATCGTCCGCCATCTTTGGATATACGTAACTGCAATTACGGAGATCACATTTACCCCAGTGCCAAAGCAGCTTATTGAACAACTCGTCTCGTCAACCACCGACACGTACGGGTAGCAACCCACGACCAACAGGTTGGAGAGCCCATTTTATTCAAAACATCGGGCAACTCGTACGATGTTCGGATCACTTTAGTCTAGTCTCTACCTTTTCACATGTCCAGCATAGGTAACCCAACAAGGAGACTAAGCTCCATCTGGCATAGCTCTTGTGGTCACTGATACAGGCAAGCTCCCGACCACGACAACGTTAGTGATCCACCGAGGGGTTTTAAGAATTAAAAAAGGATATAAATGCCTGATATAATTTTTGTTATGTGTACATTTTTGCTTTAATTGGTAAATGTAATTTTTGCAGACACCTCTAATGGAAACTATACTAAAAATTTCCAGATAGTTTGAACAAACTTGTTAAAACAACCATCTATGATGAATTTTATTACTAGAACATTTAATACAAGTATCTTATCTTAGCGAGGGATAAATTATACTTTGTAAAGAATCACTCTGATTCAAACAAAAATTCTCTGAAACCGATAATATCAAGATGCTTGATTTCTTGATTGACAACATATTTGTAACGTTCGGAAGACGTGTTTTTCAACAGACTGTCGGCATCCCAATGGGAACAAATTGTGTCCCTCTACTTGCCGACTTGTTTCTTTATTATTATGAGGCTGACTTCATGCAGGAACTTCTTAGGAAGAAAGATAAGAAGTTAGCAATATCCTTTAACTTTACTTTCCGCTATATAGATGACGTTCTTTCACTAAACAATTTAAAATTTGGTGACTATGTGGAACGCATCTATCCCATCGAATTGGAGATAAAGGATACTACAGATACAGTTAAGTCGGCTTCTTATCTTGACTTACATCTAGAAATTGACAATGAGGGTCGGTTGAAAACAAAACTTTACGACAAAAGAGATGATTTCAGCTTTCCAATTGTGAACTTTCCATTTCTAAGTAGCAAAATTCCAGCAGCACCTGCATACGGGGTATATATCTCCCAATTGATACGATATTCCCGTGCTTGCATTTCCTATCATGATTGACTGCTCACAAGGAAGCTATTAAACCAAGAGTTCCAAACGGTGAAGTTGAAATCATCCCTGCGTAAATTTTACGGACGCCATCACGAGTTGGTTGACCGTTATTGAATAACCGTTTCACAAATGATATCGGATATGTTCCTTACGTCGTAACTACAATCCCCTTCCCTTTCATGAATGTGACCGACATAATTAGACTATTTACCGGATTTGTAATCACATAAGCAACACGACGGGTGCCACATGTGGAGCAGGATCTGCTTACCCTTCCGGAGCACCTGAGATCACCCCATGTTTTTGGTGGGGTTCGTGTTGTTTATTCTTTAGTTTTCTATGTTGTGTCATGTGTACTATTGTTTTTCTGTTTATCTTTTTCATTTTTAGCCATGGCGTTGTCAGTTTGTTTTAGATTTATGAGTTTGACTGTCCCTTTGGTATCTTTCGTCCCTCTTTTAAGAGATCCTGAAAATGTTTTGTCCTGATAAATTAGATATTATATTCTGAAATGCTGCAAAGGATTACTTTTCATAAAGATTTGGGAAAAGAAAGGAATGAAACAACAAAAAGAACTTGGTACAAATGTGACGTATTTGAAAAAGTATTGCAGGAAGAACTTGGACAGTGGAGGACTGTGAGCAAGAAGTTCAAAACAGGGGAAATAGTTTCACAGAAATTGTAAAATGGTTCAGGACAAAAGATAGCAGTACTTTAAAGGGAGAGTTCAGATTACTGGATAGTGATGGAGATACCAATTGGATAGAAGAAAGATTGTACCAAAGCGAGCAGCATGGCAATATAAGAACTGTTTGCATGGAGCTAAAGCTTTTATGGAAGTTGTCAATGCATTTGATTTAAAAGGAGATTTCAGTCAAATACAGGAGATTATTAAGTTGGTTAGTACCTTATATGTAAAGTCTTTATCAAGAATTCAGGAATTTTCACAACCTCTTTTACTTTATGAAGACTTCAAAGTGTGGTCATTTTTAGAAAGTGAAGGGGTTGGTTTCTTTGACTCGAAGGATAAATGATAGTAGGATTTCAAAAATTTCCTTAATTGAAATTATTTGTTGTTTTTTTGACAGATTTCTATGGGTTACTAAGTCATGTTGGAATCCTTGGAAGCAAGCTGTAGACCTTGAGGTAAAGAATGCCCTGGTGACATTTTTTTTTAACTGTAATACACAATATACTGATTTTAAATCTAATATTAGAGAATACGTATTCAAATGTATTTCAATGTAAATAATGTGTACGATTTAACCGATTTTTAGTTTTTATCACGTTATCTTACTGTTGATTTTTAATTGCAGATTTAATAAAATTTTACTTTATTGAAAGACGTTCTGTCTTAATAAAAATTGTAAAAATATTCAACAGCAAGAAATTGAATACCGGAGTAAGCACATAACTAAGACCTTACCAAAAAATTTTATTAACAATTATTCAACTTGCAGCCTAAAACAGCATGCCTAAATCTCACTGTCAGTAAATAGCAAGCAATACAAATGAACTGGCAAGAAAAAAGAAATTACTAACGTTTAAAAAGTACACAGTCACACCAGTGACTTACGACTTTGCATAAATCAACGTGTGTACCTCTTCTGCACAGTTTGTCTTGTCTTCTTTTTTTATTGGGTCTATTGATGTTAGGAGGCATCTATCGTTACCCATGTTGTGAATGAAATCGTCTTCGAATGAAAAAAAAATTTAAGCTCTTTGATATATAAATCTTAAGATTACATTCTCTCGCATTAAAGAGTATGTATTGGTCTAGATAAGGGACAAACTCAAATGTTTAATCTAGAAATTTTTTAATTGATCAATTTTGAAGTGAAGTGTGGCATTCATTTCACTCTTCTACTTTAAATATATTTAAAACATAAGTTTTATACAAGATACCATAAGAATCATTCACCCCGAGATGGTTTAAGGATTTTCGCTACTCTGTTAAAATATAACAAGCTTTTTAAAAGACTTTTATGAATTGATAGTATATAAATAAACTAAAAAAGTAGAAAAAAATAGAGGGTCCGTGTGCTCGTTTTTGAGATATAAACCATTGAAAATTTGGCGGGAAAGTTTTCTCTCTAGATTTTTCATATATTTAACATTGACACAGTAAAAAAATGGAGGAGCAAACATCCTTAACACAGACAGTTAACTCTAGAATTAATTTTCAGGAGAAAAAAAGAAACAATAATTGAAGCAAGCCAACGGAATTTGTATCGGGATTAACAGGTTCCCAAAGCCAAGATGTTAAGATTATGAGGCCATGAGACGCTGACATTGCATTGATATGTACCTCATTCAGCGAGGAAGGTGTCAGCTAAAGCACTATTTTAATTTAATTACCTTATACTTGAACGGAACTTTAAATTGACATTAGTAATTAAAACTTTTCTTACCAGTTTATAAAGACTCTACGCATATCAGTAAGTTGCTTCCTCCTTCTCCTAAGCATTTGAGTTATGCATTCTCAAAATCCTCTTGCTTTGGAAAATGCTGTCTTTCCAGCACCAAAAATGAGATAAAAAAGGACAAAAAAATATCTCTATGCTTTTTGGAATAATGATTTTCCAGTTGCAAATAAGATGCTTATTAGGGATGACAATATGTTAGTGAAACATGGATATTGATCCTACTTTGTACTTGACATGCGCTTGAGGTAAGCACATAACTATGAGACCACAGATACAGATTAAGTAATATTGAACTAGACCTTATCCAAAACGTTTATTAACAGTTATTAAAATCTGCAGCCTAAAACAGCATGCCTAAGTCTCACTGTCAGAAATTGCAGGCTATACAAAATGGTCTGGCAAAAAGGAAGAAATTACTAACGTTTGAAAAGTACACAGTGACTCCAGACTTTGCACAAACCATTGCGTGTACCTCTTCTGTAGTTTGTCTTGTCTTCTTTTTTCATTAGGCTTATTGATGTTAGTAGGCATTTATCGTTGCCCATGTTGTGAATGAAATCGTCTTCGAATGAAAAAAAAAAATTAAAGCTCTTTGATTTATAAATCTTAAGATTACATTCTCTCGCATTAACGAGTATGTATTGGTCTAGAGAAGGGACACACTCAAATGTTTAATCTAGAAATTTTTTAATTGATCTATTTTGAAGTGAAGTGTGGCATTCATTTCACTCTTCTACTTTAAATATATTTAAAACATAAGTTTTATACAAGATACCACAAGAATCATTCACCCCGAGATGGTTTAAGGATTTTCGCTACTCTGTTAAAATATAACAAGCTTTTTAAAAGACTATTATGAATTGATAGTATATAAATAAACTAAAAAAGAAGAAAAAAATTGAGGGTCCGTGTGCTCGTTTTTGAGATATAAACCATTGAAAATTTGGCGGGAAAGTTTTCTCTCTAGATTTTTCATATATTTAACATTGACACAGTAAAAAAATGGAGGAGCAAACATCCTTAACACAGACAGTTAACTCTAGAATTAATTTTCAGGAGAAAAAAGAAACAATAATTGAAGCAAGCCAACGGAATTTGTATCGGGATTAACAGGTTCCCAAAGCCAAGATGTTAAGATTATGAGGCCATGAGACGCTGACATTGCATTGATATGTACCTCATTCAGCGAGGAAGGTGTCAGCCAAAGCACTATTTTAATTTAATTACCTTATACTTGAACGGAACTTTAAATTGACATTAGTAATTAAAACTTTTCTTACCAGTTTATAAAGACTCTACGCATATCAGGAAGTTGCTTCCTCCTCCTCCTAAGCATTTGAGTTATGCATTCTCAAAATCCTCTTGCTTTGGAAAATGCTGTCTTTCCAGCACCAAAAATGAGATAAAAAAGGACAAAAAAATATCTCTATGCTTTTTGGAATAATGATTTTCCAGTTGCAAATAAGATGCTTATTAGGGATGACAATATGTTAGTGAAACATGGATATTGATCCTACTTTGTACTTGACATGCGCTTGAGGTAAGCACATAACTATGAGACCACAGATACAGATTAAGTAATATTGAACTAGACCTTATCCAAAACGTTTATTAACAGTTATTAAAATCTGCAGCCTAAAACAGCATGCCTAAGTCTCACTGTCAGAAATTGCAGGCTATACAAAATGATCTGGCAAAAAGGAAGAAATTACTAACGTTTGAAAAGTACACAGTGACTCCAGACTTTGCACAAACCATTGCGTGTACCTCTTCTGTAGTTTGTCTTGTCTTCTTTTTTCATTAGGCCTATTGATGTTAGTAGGCATTTATCGTTGCCCATGTTGTGAATGAAATCGTCTTCGAATGAAAAAAAAAATTAAAGCTCTTTGATTTATAAATCTTAAGATTACATTCTCTCGCATTAAAGAGTATGTATTGGTCTAGAGAAGGGACGAACTCAAATGTTTAATCTAGAAATTTTTTAATTGATCTATTTTGAAGTGAAGTGTGGCATTCATTTCACTCTTCTACTTTAAATATATTTAAAACATAAGTTTTATACAAGATACCACAAGAATCATTCACCCCGAGATGGTTTAAGGATTTTCGCTACTCTGTAAAAATATAACAAGCTTTTTAAAAGACTATTATGAATTGATAGTATATAAATAAACTAAAAAAGAAGAAAAAAATTGAGGGTCCGTGTGCTCGTTTTGAGATATAAACCATTGAAAATTTGGCGGGAAAGTTTTCTCTCTAGATTTTTCATATATTTAACATTGACACAGTAAAAAAATGGAGGAGCAAACATCCTTAACACAGACAGTTAACTCTAGAATTAATTTTCAGGAGAAAAAAGAAACAATAATTGAAGCAAGCCAACGGAATTTGTATCGGGATAAACAGGTTCCCAAAGCCAAGATGTTAAGATTATGAGGCCATGAGACGCTGACATTGCATTGATATGTACCTCATTCAGCGAGGAAGGTGTCAGCCAAAGCACTATTTTAATTTAATTACCTTATACTTGAACGGAACTTTAAATTGACATTAGTAATTAAAACTTTTCTTACCAGTTTATAAAGACTCTACGCATATCAGGAAGTTGCTTCCTCCTTCTCCTAAGCATTTGAGTTATGCATTCTCAAAATCCTCTTGCTTTGGAAAATGCTGTCTTTCCAGCACCAAAAATGAGATAAAAAAGGACAAAAAAATATCTCTATGCTTTTTGGAATAATGATTTTCCAGTTGCAAATAAGATGCTTATTAGGGATGACAATATGTTAGTGAAACATGGATATTGATCCTACTTTGTACTTGACATGCGCTTGAGGTAAGCACATAACTATGAGACCACAGATACAGATTAAGTAATATTGAACTAGACCTTATCCAAAACGTTTATTAACAGTTATTAAAATCTGCAGCCTAAAACAGCATGCCTAAGTCTCACTGTCAGAAATTGCAGGCTATACAAAATGATCTGGCAAAAAGGAAGAAATTACTAACGTTTGAAAAGTACACAGTGACTCCAGACTTTGCACAAACCATTGCGTGTACCTCTTCTGTAGTTTGTCTTGTCTTCTTTTTTCATTAGGCCTATTGATGTTAGTAGGCATTTATCGTTGCCCATGTTGTGAATGAAATCGTCTTCGAATGAAAAAAAAAATTAAAGCTCTTTGATTTATAAATCTTAAGATTACATTCTCTCGCATTAAAGAGTATGTATTGGTCTAGAGAAGGGACAAACTCAAATGTTTAATCTAGAAATTTTTTAATTGATCTATTTTGAAGTGAAGTGTGGCATTCATTTCACTCTTCTACTTTAAATATATTTAAAACATAAGTTTTATACAAGATACCACAAGAATCATTCACCCCGAGATGGTTTAAGGATTTTCGCTACTCTGTAAAAATATAACAAGCTTTTTAAAAGACTATTATGAATTGATAGTATATAAATAAACTAAAAAAGAAGAAAAAAATTGAGGGTCCGTGTGCTCGTTTTTGAGATATAAACCATTGAAAATTTGGCGGGAAAGTTTTCTCTCTAGATTTTTCATATATTTAACATTGACACAGTAAAAAAATGGAGGAGCAAACATCCTTAACACAGACAGTTAACTCTAGAATTAATTTTCAGGAGAAAAAAGAAACAATAATTGAAGCAAGCCAACGAAATTTGTATCGGAATTAACAGATTCCAAAATCCAACATGTTAAGATTATGAGGCCATGAGACGGTGTCATTGCATTAATATGTACCTCATTCAGCGATGAAGATGTCAGCTAAAGCACTATTTTAATTAAATAACCTTATACTTGAACGGAACTTTGAATTGACAATATTAATTAAAACTTTTCTTACCAGTTTATAAAGACTCTACGCATATCAGTAAGTTTATTCCTCCTTCTCTTAGACATTTGAGTAATGTATTCTCAAATTCCTCTTGATTTGGATAATGCTGCTTTTCCAGCACCAAAAATGAGATAAAAAGGACAAAAAATATCTCTATGCTTTTTGGAATAATGATTTTCAAGTTGCAAATAAAATGCTTTTTATGGATAAGAATATGTTAGTGCAACATGGATATTGATCCTTCTTTGTACTTGACATGCTCTTGAGGTAAGCACATAACTATGAGACCACAGAGTAAAGATTGAGTAATATTGAACTAGACCTTATTTAAAACCTTTATTAACAATTATTAATATTTGCAGCCTAAAACAGCATGCCTAAGTCTCACTGTCAGAAATTGCAGGCTATACAAAATGAACTGGCAAGAAGGAAGAAATTACTAACGTTTGAAAAGTACAGTCACACCAGTGACTCCAGACTTTGCACAAACCATTGCGTGTACCTCTTCTGCACAGTTTGTCTTGTCTTCTTTTTTATTAGGCCTATTGATGTTAGTATGCATTTACCGTTATCCATGTTGCGAATGAAATCGTCTTTGAATGAAAAAACAAAATTATGAAGTGTGGCATTCATTTTACTTATCAGTAAGGTCTTGCTCTTATGACTATTCTTTATGGAAAAAAAATCATCAACTTTCTATTCAGACCCACAAGACAATGTGAAATGCTTGGTACATACAACATGAAATGTAAATGAATCGTCAAAATGACCAGTTCTAACTACAACCAGTAATTGAAAAAATGATATTATAACACTAAGTTCACGTTTATTACATGCACAGGTAAAATTTACCCGAAATAGGTTAAAATCTAATCTTGAATTTCATACAAAATACTTTCATGGAATACTTTTTTTTATATCAGCAAAAGAATATTGTATATAAACTTTTTATGATATAAGTTAAAATATAGAATTATATTTCTTACACTTATCCTTAAAATTTGAATGCTTTAAAATCTTGCAATTGAAAAAAGAGCTTCAAGTCCAAATGTTGGAAATATATAAGTAAATGGATTTTCCTTGGAGCTCGGTATTTTTGTTATTTTTACTTTTTTGGTAAAGTTATCAAACTTTCCATGATCAATTAAACTTAAAACATGTAAATTTAGAAACGAAACGTAAGAAAACCTGTATTGGAGTAACAGATTTTTTTCTCTCAGATTTTTCTACAAAAATGTTAATGCATTTGTGACTAGGATTTGTAACGTTTTCTGGTTTGTGCCAACTGTAACTGTATCTGCCTACTTTCTGCCAATAAAGTCATACCTCCATTTATTGAGAATAATAGTTGTCCTCCACCAAGGAATATATATACACGAATATCTCATATATAAAATTAAAAAAATATACATAACTGTTCTAAAGTCTTCCACCAATAAAAAGGAAAAATTTATATACAACACACTGTATCCACTAGATTAATGTCTCTTTAGTAGGATATAATTATAACCCACTGTATCCACTAGCTTTAGATTAATGTCTCTAGTAGGATATAGTTATTTACACTTTAACTTTAAGAAGGGCTAGAACATATGAAAATAGTTATTTATAAGATCTAAAAGTAAAAAAAAGCAATGGGATTGTGGGCGGTATCAAGATGCGAACATTCTACTTTGCAAACTTTCTAACAGTTCTAGGTTTAGTTTGAATGTCCAAAAGTTTATATCTTTTAGCATGAAGCTTGTAGCATAAGCATCTACAGAGAGGTTCCAGCAATTGCTCAATGTCTGATATAAGATTCCTAGAACTCCATTGTTTTCCGCAATAATAATATGGGTTGATTAGAATTGTAAGCAGATCAAATTTAAAATTGAGCTCATATTTTGCAAAAAGCACACTTCAATAATTTCACGAGTTTGTGTCATGCGTATATTTTCCAACTTGGTACACACACTTTTCCCGCATAACATGCAATTCGGATCAGGATTAGTGGTATTGCATACTGCTTTTTTGGTTTGCAGTATATAGCTACCAGTTAGGATCTTTAACGGATTGGGATTCTTGAAATGTCTCGAATATTCGCAGAGCAAGTAGTTGCGGTTGGATGCCATTTTTCTATGCGATACATTCCACCAAAGGTATTGTAGAGAGCTGAACATTAAGGTGTCTTGTTGTATTCGTTCAGTCCAGTAACTGTTGACTTTTTGGTTAATCATGTGTTTCCATTTTAATTTTGTTATAGTTTGGTCAAAAAAAGATGTATAAGGGTCTTGAATTCCATATTTTAAAAATATTGTTTTGAGAGCAATGAACCAGCTGTTACTTTTTAATGTTTTAAAACCAAGTTGTCTTTCTGCAATATTCCAATTAAGTTGCATTACAGTCTGCTCTGCAAATACTTCCAAATAGGATTTATGCTTTTTTGCATGTGTATTATCGCCTCTGCAGGGAGTAGGCCAGACACATTATATATATTGCTGGATCTGCTACATTTACTGGTAGTGATAGAATTTGCTTTATAATTTTCTTGTTTTGCTTTGTTTTTAAGTCCAAATGTTTGCCATTAGGTAGCAATACTTCTAAACCATAAAACATTACTGGAAAGACAAAGGTTTGTAGAAGGCTAACAGAGGTTATAGGATCCAGTCCATTTTCTCCGTGCAGTCCTTGATGCAGTAGGCTATACAGTGTTCTCCTGGCTTTTTTTCAGGTTCTCTTCAATGGTACTTGCAGTTGTATCTCTACTATCTCTTTGAATTCCAATGTGAGATGTTTGATATACTACAGGCATAAGTTTGTCCCTCATAAACCATTTTTCTTCCTCATTTGTTACTTTCTTACTTGTTAGTACTGGTAGTACAACGCTTTATTCTTGCTGTAGTAGGTAACCTTCACGTTGGCTGTAGTCGAAAGCTATGGCGATGAAGATTTGTAGATCAAGAGGGTTGTTTCCTAATAGAGCAATATCGTCTGCACAGGTGGGGGAACAGCAGCTAATCTGTCCTTTTTCCCGCCAATATTTGACTCATTTAAGTTATCCAAGAGACGAGAGTACCACCTTGTCTCACATCTTACTCAATATCAAATGCTTCAGACATTTGTCCTTTCCATTTTATTTTTGTTGTGGCTTGCTTATAAAGGTTGTCAATTAATAGTATGCACTGTTCTAAAATCTCGATATGATATATTTTTTTTATTAAATTTGTGTGTCGAACCACATCAAAGGCTGATTTTGCATGTAGCATTCCAAATAGTGTAGTTTTTTTTAGATCTTTGTTTTCTCTTTTATATTCCTCTATAACGAGGGATGCAATAAAGGAGCAGTATTTTCTGTAAAGCCTCGTTGCATGGGATTTTGATTAAAGATGATATCTGGATTAATTCTAAGTTTAATGATGGTTTCTACCAGTTTTGAAATATACACATGGAAAAAAGTATTGCAACACCTTGATTTTTAACAACTCTAAAACACTAGCCTCTTATTTTGGATGGAATATGATAAAATATTTGTAAATTAATATTGAAACGTAGTTAAAAATAACATTTGAATTAAAACGAAAAAAAAATTTATTAAAAAAAATGTTTTATCTAACCAAAATTTTTATAACAAAACGAAGTGTTTTTTGTACAAAAAAATGCATTTTACAACTTAAATTGTAGTCGAAATTTACAATGTCAGACATTTCAAAATTAATCTTAAGATGATAGTTCACATCATGGTTGATCGTTATACGCCAGAGAATTAATACTTTGTGCGCAGCCTCCATTCAAACGGATAACCGCATCTTAACGTCTTCTGATTTCTGTCATAAGTCGACTAATTTGTTGCTAAGGTAACATCAACCATTCCTGACGAAGGGTATTGTTTATTCCATGACGTGTTTGAACTGGGGTGTCCTTTCGTGCACTTTACGCCCAATAGTGTCCAATATATGCTCGATATGGTTCAAATTCGGGCTACCATCAAGCCAAGGAAGATGAACCGAATTGCATTGGAACAATTGATCTTCCTCAACGATGCTAATTTCCAACTTTGGCGAGCTCTGCACTATATTGGATACGGGTAACTGTGTGTCTGTTCGTAGGCAAAGGTCCCCAAAATGGTCAGTAGCGATGAGCCGATCTCGAACAGTTCTTGTTTAAAGTCTCCTGTATGGTCATCACTCACTTTTTAGGATTGTATTGTTTGCAATGGGTTTCCTTCTGACCAACCTTCATTATGCTTAATTTTCCCTAGTAGATGTTAAAGGGGGTCTTCTTGATCACGGAAGGTCTTTAACATCGTTTGTTGCCTGATTTTTATTCTCAAAAACGATTTTTAGTGATATGGCGATGACCAACAATACGTGCAATTGTCACAGCGACATACCTGCTTCTCTCATGCTGATTATCTGCCACCTTGCTGCAGTTATGAGTTGTGGATGAACAATTACAAGGTGTCAATCACATAACTTTATAAACTTGGTTATTTAAAGTGTTGAAAACAATTAGGATAAAAACATCTGTTTTATTGTTAACGAGTACAGTAGCTGCATATGTGCAGATAATAACTTATCGAGTCGATAGTTATTGATTAAACTCAGGTGTTATTTGAATAATGTTTAACTAGTTCTATTTCAACAAATGATATCACAAAAAAATTAAAAGTGTTTTTGTAATTTCAATTTCAATTTGGTGTTGCAATACTTTTTTCGATGTGTATAGTTGGTGTAATAGTTATTCCTCTGTAGTTTGTTGAATTCACAATATCACCTTTGTTCTTCAATATTTTTGACAGAGTGCCAGTCTTCAAAGAGTTTGTGATATAACACTGTTGGAAAGATGCATTTATGATATGAAGGAGCATGTGTTCTAACGTTTCCCTCCATATATTAAACATTCTGTTGTGATTCCAAAAATATCTGCTGATTTATTTCTATTTAACAAGATTGATCGTTTATATAAATATACTGTGTTAATTTCCATTGTTTAACCCAAGCGTACATTTTAGATTTATAAATTGAATGATAACTACGGTTCCTAATTTGTGCATTGGCATTAAAAATTCCATATGTATCATTACTTTCTTTTGTTTACAACTCTGTATTGTATTGTTCTGGTCGTACTATTTAAAATATTCAATATTATGACTGTATCATGTGTTTCCATAAGTTTACCATAGTACTATCATATGGTTGGGTTAAAAATTAATGGTAAAACCTAGTTTTTAGTGTTTAAATGTCTAACCTTACCGTTTTAATTTTTTGACATAACTGCACGACTCGATTCTCAATTAACAGTGGTAAAATAATCGTTGCAAAGAATCCTGCTCAAACTTTAGTGAAAGGCGGGTTTAACTTTGCATCTTTGCGAGAGTTTATATTCTTTGTTGAAGGCAATTGTAGTGACCTGCAATACAAGTACCATTCAATTGAGTTTAGTTATATGTCTTGTGTTTCTGTCTCTGCCCTCGGTTTTCTATATTTTGCATGTGTAGTGCATCATGACATAAGACATTGTTACGTGTATCATGATGAGCTTTCGTGCAGGATTGCTGTGTGTATTTTTTACATGGAACATTTGATCAGACTTTGACTTTTTGACTCTTGACCTACATGTGTACACTTTGGGTGTGTCATCATGTTGCAGTGTGTTCCTCGGTATATTACCTTGACCTCAAAATATGATTTTCAATTGACCTTGCTTCTGAATATGTGGCATGTAGATGTATTGTCATAAGATGATGAGTCTATTGGCGCGAGAAACTTCATGTGAGCTTGATCTTTGCCCTCAATGTAAAACTTGTATATTTTGTTTGAATTAAAAAGGGAATTAACTGTATGATTGGAACTCGTATCACATTTTCTTATATATACAATGTATTTTAGATATATTGTTAGTTTTGTGTACCACGATGACCCTTTTCTAAAAATCCGCTTTGTGTTTTTTTGTTTTTTTGACAAGGATCTCTTGTCCAGACTATGACTTTTTGACTCTTGACCTTTGCATAATGGGTGTGTCTCTTGGTATAATTACTTTGACGTCAAGTCAGGAGTTTCTGGTTTTTGTTAGTCTTGAATGTTTTTAATTGTAAGTTTATTTTTATGATTTGGAGTTTGAACTGGTACACATTTTGTTAAGGGTTATCTGAAACCCGCCTCTGGGCGAGGGATTTTCTCGCTTTGTTGAAGACCCATTAGTGGCCTTTGACTGCTTTCTGCTCTTTTGACATGGTTACCGTCTCTTTTACACATTCCACATTTCCATTCTCAATTTTTAAGAATGTTTGGTTCAGATGAAACTAAACCCTTTAATTTCCGTAAAAATCAAGTAAGAAAATGTACTGCTTCAGTAGCATCATGTGCTGCCATTGCAGTTGTGATAGATAATGCAAATTGTTTCAATTATTTTACCTTAGATTTCATTTCATGGACATGTAGGTATGGATAGTCTGCATTTACATCTTAAAAATTCACACAGAAGGTACACGCATATCAATATACTGAACTCAATGCTAAGAACCTTTAAAGTACACTAAGACAGAGAGCTCAATCTGGTGAAACACTTTTTAAGTTGGTCACATTTAACCTGAAATATCACTTTCTGTTACCAAAATGCACCGAGATCCTGAAAAAAAATGTGCAAGTTAAGTCTATTAAAAGAAGAATTCAATGGAAGTAAATAAGCTGATTACTGAAATAAATGTAGAATATGTCTATTAACCATAGATGCCCCTGCTTGTGAAAAAAATGAGTAAACTTCCACATATAGATGCAGGATTCGCAGATTTTTGACCGTTTTGTGATCATAAACATTGTTAATAAGTTTCAAAACATTTGGTTGAGACAAATTAAAGTTTAAAGAACGGAAACAACAGATTTAGCAGTTTTCCTATCTCAAGGCTCCGGGTTGACATTTGTATCATTGGCACTCGTACCACAACTTTTTACATCTAAAAACTCACGAACAGTGACGCCATCGGGACCCAATATCGAACTTAATAGATCTGTGTTATGAGGTAATGCGAATAAGGTTCCTAACATTTGATTGAGTCAGACTTTGCTCATTGTTGAAAGCTGTATATGACCTATAGTTGTTAGTGTTTGTGTCTTCTGGTCTTTTGTGGAGAGTTTTCATTGGCACTAATGCCACATTAGGTGGAGGGTTGGGATCCAGCTAACATGTTTAACCCCGCCTTATTTTATATGTACGTGCCTATCTTGTTTTTCGTTTATTTTTTGTACATAAATTAGACCGTTTGTTTTCTCGTTTGAATTGTTTTACATTGTCATGTCGGTGCCTTTAATAGCTGACTTTGCGGTATGAACCTTGATCATTGTTGAAGAGTTGAAGACCGTATGGTGACCTAGGCTACATTGTCTAGTTGTTAATTTCTGTGTCATTTAGTCTCTTGTGGAGAGTTTTCATTGGCACTCATGCACCAGCTTCTTTTATATATTGTGTATTAGTTTTGTAGTAGTTGGTTGATGCAAACTGGTGTAAGGAGAGCGGAACCCGTCTTCAGCTGAATGTGTGATTACTGTATGGTATTACTGCACGGGCCTCAAGGGATTTCGAATCGAAAATAAATGCAAAACATGTGTTTTTGTGTCTTTCAAAACATAGTTAATATACAGAATTAATTGCAGGATAAAGACGATAACTGTTTACTGTCTTTAAATATTAGTTGTATTTGTACTCGGCTCGAAACAGGTGTAGTAGCTCGCTAAAAGCTCGCATTCACCTTGTTTCCTAGCCTCATACAAATACAGCTGATATGTAAAGACACTAAACAGTTATTGTCTATATATAGCGTTTCCAGCTAAATCATAGACCTATGTTCTCCCATGCTCAACTTTGTGTATTATACTTTGCATCTGCAGGGGCAACCCAGACACTATAATATCCCAAAGATAGTCCTTCATTGACTTTGTTATAATACAGGCATTCAGAGTGGAGTGTGGGAGCATCACTTTGTCTAGTTTATCTTGTGCAGCTAGCATTTAGATACATTCTTCATGTTCTAGGTGTTAATATTTTTAAACTTAAATATTTTTTTGTTGTGAACATTCACAGGAGCTTGTTCTTAATCATGAATTACTATGTAGAGTAACTATTTTCCCCATTGTTAGTATTTTATTCAGAAGTGGAAATTGTTTTACTGGTTTTTAGAGAGGTCAGCAATACATTGTTTCACTGACAGCAGCAGTCACATACGAGACACAGGGTTCCGAAAAACTTTTGACAACTGTTTTTGTCGAGCCTGCGACATTTTTGTCGCGCATGCGAGACATAACGATACTTGATTCCGTCGGCGGAGTCAGCTGCGGCGTCATCATTTAGATTCAGTCAGTGCTTTAAGTTTTTGTCGAGCCTGCGACTTCTCACGTAGTTCTAAGCTCGACATAGGATTGATGCGACGGCGGTGTCGAACAAAATTAAAATCATCGTAGAAAAAGCAAAAGCGGACAAAAAGCAAATTGCGGATAAAAAAGCACCGTATTATACGTCTAAAAAAATTATATTTTAGAAGGGTGAAGACCTGATTGCTTCATGCTTTTATATATATGCCTTATGTTATTAAGTTGTCGTCTGCCATATGTCCATTTTCCTTGATCTCAATTTCATGGTCAGTGACTACTCTCTTTAATATCATGAGTATTTATTATGCGTGTTTCTTGCAAGGTCTTTCTGGCTGTCAAGCAGTTTTCATCTGATCTCGACCTCATTTCATGAATCTGTGAAAAAGGTCAAGTTTTCGTGGTCAAGCCCATATACTAGTATCTGATACTATAAGGTGTACTATTTTTGGTGTATGGAATGATTGTAAGTTGTACATGTTGTACATGTCATATGACCTCATTTGCATGGTTCAGTGGTTATAGTTATGTTTTTGGTGTTTCGGTCTGTTTTTATTAAACTATATATTGACAATAAATCAAATTTATTTGGTATATGGGATGATTGTCAGGTGTTCATGTCCAAATGGCAGATGTCATCTGACATTAACCTTAATTTTATGATTCAGAGGTAAAAAGATATGTTGTAATTGAGCCTGCGACTTATGTCGCAGAAAGCTCAACATATGGATAGTGACCCGGCTATGGCGGCTACAGCGGCGGCGTTAGCTAACTTCTTAAAAGATTTTAGGAGGTGGAAAACCTGGATACTTCATACTTTGCATACAGACGCCTTATATTACGCCGTTTCCGTCTGTCACATGGCCAATGTCCTTGGTCACATTTTCATGGTTCAGTGCCAACTTAGAAAAACGTTAACTATAATTGTTGTATGATATGATTGTAAGTTATACATGTCTGGTTGGCATGGATCAACTGACCTTGACCCAATTTTTATGGTTCATTGGTCAATGATTAGTTTTCTTGATTAAGTTTGTTTCTTAGACACTATAAGCAATAGGTCAACTATATTGAGTGTATTGAATGATTTTAAGATATTACTGTATTTCTCGTTTGGTTTATGGGCGTTTTTCAATAAAATCGTGAATTTCAGACCTGAAAATATGGAAAATCAACTTGTCTTAAATTTTATTTCACGAGCTATTTTGAATATTCCTATTATAAACCTGTTTGTAAACAAAAAGTGCAATCTTAAATACTCTTTTAAATGATATTATTTTAATAATGTATGTACAGTTTCGTAGGGGAAATTTGTCCACTACGAAATTGCTTCTAAACACACATCTTATTGCAATTTTAAATGTCTCCTATATACATTCCAGTTTGTTTTACTTTATATACTAGAACGATCTCATTTATTTCTGAATTGGAGAACTATTTTTTATCGATAAATATAAGACAGTACTTCACATATGTAGGTTCAACTCATGTTACGTAGTGGACATTTTGATGCGTTTCGTAGTTGACAAAACCGTTTCGTAGTGGACAAAAAGTTTTGTAGTTGACATCAACCCTATTCTATGATAATAAAACAAACTAAAAATTACATGAAACTAACTCTTGTTATTTGTTTTGCACGAATTTGATTAAAAAAAAGAGTTAAAAAAGACAGCATGGTAGTGGTAGTGTCCACTACGAAACGTTTTTCTCTAATGTTTATATCTCTTGCAAACAAAATTTCATTATTTTTTTAAAACTGTTTATAAGCAAATTTTAATAACTTCGTTTCGTAGTGGACATTTTGTCAGGGACACACCTTCTAAGATTAAAAATCCTTTGTCAAAAGCTGTTTATTAAAATATGTTGGCTCTTAACATAACTTAGAATAACATTTATTTCTAATTTTTTTTACAATATTTTAGAGTATGAATGTTGAACAGGCGGTTTTGGGACATGCCATTTTGGTTGTTTGCTACCATTCAGGAATCAATATCTTATCAATCCCTCTAACAAGAGTTTCTTTGATTAAAAACGTTAAATTTAATTCAATGGACGGATTGCACAAAAAAATACTAACAAAGATCAAACACATTTTTTTAAAGTGGCTGGGACAAGAATTCACTTTTTATTAAAAAACGCCCTTATATGACCTTGAACTCATTTTCGTGGATCATGTAAATTTAAGTGATAGTTGTAGTAAGCTTTATATTGAGGACTATCAACATAATATCAATGGTTAGTAAAGATGGCATGACATTTAAGCATTTGCACTCTTGTTGTGTGTTGGTTGAAATGGGTAAAACGGGAAAAAGCTGACAAAAAATCTTTGGACTCTTTTTTTAATTCAGTAATGAAGATAGTTGATATTCGAATACAACATTTTAAAGAACATTTTACCCTCAACAAAAACTATAAAAACCCTATTTCGCGTATCAAAAATAAACTAACAGAACTAGCCAAGGAATTTGTTTTTGTCCCGGCTGATAAAGCTGCTAATAATATCATTATTGTTTGACGTAAATTTTATATAGAGGTTCTGCAAAAGGAAATCACGAATTCACCAACATTCCAACTGAATTCATTTTCAGAAAACGACATCTGTAACAAACATAAACTTTTAGTTACTTCTTTACAAGCAGAACCAAACACAATGAAAGTCCCAACTATGTACTGGCTTCCGAAGCTGCACAAAAAACCTTACAAATATAGATTTATTTCATCTTCCAGCCATTGTTCAACTACTAAATTGTCTGTTTTACTTACTAGTACACTTGGTACAATTAAAAACCTGATAATAAATTGTTCAAATAAGGCCTTTGAAAATAGTGGAATTAATTACTTTTGGAGTGTCAAAAACTCGTTGGAAGTACTTGATAAATTGCATGCATATATTGGTGATTTTGAATCTGTTCAAAGTTTTGATTTTTCTACCCTATATACCACTTTGCCTCATATTCTTATTAAGAAAAAATTCACATCCCTAATTAACTGGGCATTTAAAAAGTCGGAATGCGAGTACATATGTTCAAACTCTTTTAGATCATTTTTTAGTAGCAATAAACAAAAGAACTATGTCAATTGGACATGCTTTGATACTATTTATGCACTTGAATTTTTACTTGATAACATTTTTGTTCGCTTTGGAGATTCCGTATATCGTCAAGTTATTGGAATTCCAATGGGGACTAACTGTGCACCACTTATTGCGGACCTGTTTTTGTATTGTTATGAGTTACAATTTATGACTAAAATTAGCAAAGACCCATCAAAGCAACATTTGATACAAAAATTTAACAATACTTTTAGATATTTGGATGATATATTGGCTCTAAATAATGACGACTTCAGTATGTATACTAAAGAAATTTATCCTGTAGAACTTACTTTGAATAAAGCTAATGATAACAATGACCACTGCCCTTTCCTCGATCTTGATATCTATATCATAAACGGGAAGCTTAATACAAAAATTTATGATAAAAGAGATGATTTTTCATTTCCTATTGTTAATTATCCATTTTTAGATGGTGACGTTCCCTTGTCACCATCTTATGGTGTTTATTTATCTCAACTTGTACGATTCGCTCGTGTATGTAACAATGTATTAGATTTTAGCGAGAGAAATTTATGTATTACTGAAAAATTATTACACCAGGGTTTTCGATATCACAAACTGGTCAAAACATTTACTAAATTTTATCACCGGTATAAGGAAATAATTCGTAAATATAACTCAACATGCAGACATCTTATACGTTCAGGTATTTCACATCCAAAATTTTATGGAAATATTCTTTATAAAGCACAAAAATGTCAGTATTCTCCTCAGAAACTAACAAAACCTTTAAATAGACTTATTAAAAGGGGATATAGTTACGGTACTGTTGTCAGGTCATTAAAGATTGCATATTTTGGCTTTAACATTGATTCACTGATAGGGTCTTTGCATCGGAACTAAACACATTTATTTCTAAAAAAAACAGTTGTTGGCATGACACGGGTTATGTTCTTCTCATATATTTTATGATAGTATGATACTAAACCCCTAACGGGAGGGATTGTACCTGATATTCATATGATGAAGACATAATCTTTCAATCAGTTTAATTGAGGTCTGGAGCTGACATGTCAGTTAACTGCTAGTAGTCTGTTGTTATTTATGTATTATTGTCATTTTATTTATTTTCTTTTGTAACATCTTTTGACATCAGACTCGGACTTCTCTTGAACTGAATTTTAATGTGCGTATTGTTATTCTTTTACTTTTCTACATTGGCTAGAGGTATAGGGGGAGGGTTGAGATCTCACAAACATGTTTGACCCCGCCGCAATTTTGCGCCTGTCCCAAGTCAGGAGCCTCTGGCCTTTGTTAGTCTTGTATGATTTTAAATTTTAGTTTCTTGTGTATAATTCGGAGTTTAGTATGACGTCCATTATCACTGTACTATTATGCATATTTTAGGGGCCAGCTGAAGGACACCTACGGGTGCGGGAATTCTCGCTACATTGAAGACCCATTGGTTGCCTTCGGCTGTTGTTTGCTCTATGGTCGGGTGGTTGTCGCTTTGACATATTCACCATTTTCTTTCTCAATCTTATTTGGTCTATTTTTCTAATACTATAAGCAACAGGTCAACTATTATAGACTAGTTGATGTATGGAAATATTTCACGATGTACGTTTAAGTCTGGCAGGTTTTATTTTTATCCCTTGACCTCATTTTCAATGATCATTGCTCAGTGGAGGTTTTTTTCGAGTCTGCGACTTTAGTTGCAGAAAGCACGACATAGGGATAGTGATCTGGCGGCGGTAGCAGTGTGAACTAACTTCTTAAAAGCTTAATACTTTAGAAGGTAGAAGACGACTTGGATACTTCATACTTTGTACATAGATGCCTTATGTTACGAACTTTCCGTCTATCATAAGTCCATTGTCCTTGACCTCATGTTCATTGTTCAGTGAACAAGGTTAAGTTTTGGTGGTCAAGTCCTTACCTGTATCTCAGATACTACATGCAATAGGTTTAGTATATTGGGTTTATGGAAGGATTGTAAGGTGTACATGTTTAACTGACAGATGTCATTTGACCTTGACCTCATTTTCATGGTTCAGTGGTCATAGTTAAGTTTTTGTGTTTTGGACAGTTTTTTATACTGTACGTCATACGTCTACTGTATTTGATGTATTTAATGATTGTAAGGCGTGCATGTCTGTCTGGCATAGTTCATCTGATTTTGACCTCGTTTTCATGGTTCATTGGTCAATGTTTAGTTGTCTAAGAAACTATAAGTAATAGGTTAACTATATCTAGTGTATTGAATGATTGTAAAAGAGGGATGAAAGATACCAGAGTGACAGTCAAACGCATAAATTGAAAATAAAACTGTAAGGTGCACATGTATTTCTCGTTTTGTTTATATGACGTTGACCTCATTTTCTTTTAACATGTTAAGTGTATGTGATAGTTGTTGTAAAGCTATATATTTAGGACTGTCAACATAATATCAATGGATAGAAAACATGGCGTGACATTTCAGCATTTGCACTCTTGTGTGTTGGTCTATTTTTCTAATAATATAAGCAACAGGTCAACTATAGACTAGTTGATGTATAGAAAGATTTCACGCTGTACATTTAAAGTTTGGCAGGTTATTTTTATACCTTGACCTCATTTTCAATGTTCATTGCTCAGTGGAGGTTTTTTTTCGAGCCTGCGACTTTAGTTACAGAAAGCACGACATAGGGATAGGGATCTGGCGGCGGTAGCAGTGTTAACTAACTTCTCAAAAGCTTTATACTTTAGAAGGTAGAAGACTTGGTCGCTTCATACTTTGTATATAGATGCCTTATGTAACGAACTTTCCGTCTATCCTATGTCCATTGTCCTTGACTTCATTTTTCATTGTTTAGTGAACAAGGGTAAGTTTTGGTGGTCAAGTCCATACCGGTATCTAAGATACTATGTGCAATAAGTCTAGTCTATTGGGTTTATGGAAGGATTGTAAGGTGAACATGTTTAACTGACCTGAGATGTCATCTAACCTTGACGTCATTTTCATGGTTCATTGGTCAATGTTAAGTTGTCTAAGAAACTATAAGTAATAGGTTAACTATATCTAGTGTATTGAATGATTGTAAAAGAGGGACGAAAGATACCAGAGGGACAGTCAAATTCACAGATTGAAAATAAAACTTTAAAGGTGTACATGTATTTCTCGTTTGATTTATATGACCTTGACCTCATTTTCTTTAATCATGTGAAGTGTATGTGATAGTTGTAGTTAAGCTTTATTTTGGAACCACAACACATATCAATGGTTATCAAAGAAAGCGAGACATTTCAGCGTGTGCACTGTTGTTTGTTTTGGTCTATTTTTCTTATACTTTAAGCAGTATGTCAACTCATATTTGGTGTATGTAATGATTGTAGAATGGATATGTCTATCTGGCAGACATAATCGGACCTTGACCTCATTTTCATGGTTTATTAGTCAATTTTAAATTTTCATTTTCATTCTACAAATTCTAAGTAAAAAAGTTTTTTTCAATGTCAATGGCTTCTTTTCATGCAATTTCAGTAAAAGAGGGACGAAAGATACCAAAGGGACAGTCAAACTCATAAATCTAAAACAAACTGACAACGCCATGGCTAAAAATGAAAAAAGACAGACAGAAAAACAATAGTACACATGACACAACATAGAAAACTAAAGAATAAACAACAAGAACCCCACCAAAAACTAGGGGTGATCTCAGGTGCTCCGGAAGGGTAAACAGATCTTGCTCCACATGCGGCACACGCAAACGTTGTGTCTTTACTTGTATTTTAATAAAATAAAAAGAAAGGACATATTATCTGTTTTATTTAGAGGGTGTCAGTCATACACCGTACGCGACACTGACAGCAGCAGTAGCATGCGAGATACAGGCTCCGAAGAACCTTTGCGACTATTTTGTAGAGCCTGTGGCATTTAAAAATTCGATAAAGCGAAACATTTATAACGTTCCTAGATTCTGTCGTCGTCGACGGAGGCGTCCACATTTAGGTTCAGTCAGTGATTAAAGTTTTTCTAAAATCATAAATAACTTTGTCAATCCTTCATACAATTTTATCAACTTTGACAGACGCTTTCTTATCCTAATAAGAGATATTGTCTGAAGCAAACTTTGAAAATATATTTTTTTCTGATGGATGAAGTTATCTGTTTTTGTAGTAAACATATACAGTCTGGGATTGAAAGGTTTGATTCCGTCATACGTTACCAACCTATATGAAAATAACCAATCTTAAATTTTCAATATTTTTCTGATAGATGTACTTACATAAATAGTCTGGTTTATATGATTAAGACATAATCTTTCAATTAGTTAAATTAAGGTCTGGAGCTGGCATGTAAGTTAACTGCTAGGAGTCTTGTTATTTATGTATTATTGTCATTTTTTTTTTTTTTTTTTTTTTTTTATACATCTTCTGACATTGGACTCGGACTTCTCTTAAACTGAATTTTAATGTGCGTATAGTTATGCGTTTACTTTTCTTCATTGGCTTGAGGTATAGGGGGAGGGTTGAGATCTCATAAACATGTTTAACCCCGCCGCTATTCTGCGCCTGTCCCAAGTCAGGAGCCTCTGGCCTTTGTTAGTCTTGTATGATTTTTAATTTTAGTTTCTTGTGTATAATTCGGAGTTTAGTATGACGTCCATTATCACTATACTAGTAAAGGAAGCCTCAAAAGATGTGAAAACGTCTTCACTGAGCGGATATATTCGAGGGTTTAAAACATGTTAGTAAAATAGCTATTGGCACAAAACAAAATAGAGAAGAAAATATCCAGAGAGTTAACGATCAAGCCAGTTTAATATTAGTGGATCAATTTCCGTATTTAAGGAGGACATCTTAAATAAAGTAAACAAAATGGAATAATCGGCAATAAATAGCTTATCTAAACTCAAAAACGAAACTTATTTTAAAATGTGGGATGAAAAAGATATGGCAAATAGAATTAAGGCGGCAATTGATGGATACAACAACTAATTACAATTTATGATAAAGAATGGTTCGGATAATCAGACTTTTGTTTTCGTTCAATTGATTGATTGATTGTTGGTTGCTTAACGTCCAGTGGCAAATATTTCATGCATATTCAGGACGAGAACAAGCTCACAATAAATACAATAGGTAGGTTGATACAATAGAGGCCATTTGGGAAGATGGTCGGGGAAATTTGGATTGCCACTGGACAATGAGGGTATATTGGATAGGGACAGAAAGTTTGCCTTGCAACAGGCCACCTACGGACCCCTCAAAGAGTTGTTGCAAGGGTTCTTAACGTACAAAGAGCGTGGCAATCTCTCTACACGAGGCATCGGATTTAACGTCCCCCTTCTGACCGGACGTGACTGCGAACTTGATACATCCCGCACAGCCAAACGGACGCCCAACTTCGGCAAGCGTTTTACTGCCGGTCGGAAGAAGACCAAGTGACCATATTTCTATACCCCAGTCACCCTTGGGGTGTGTTTTCGTTCAAGAGTTGAGGTTTAATCTATTGAATCAAGATCAAACTTTGGACGAAGTCAATTTGCATCTGGTGCAAGAAAATTGGTACCGTTAATTTTATTATCATATGCAAACTTGATGAATCAAGTCTACACTTTAATTGATTGATTGATTGTTGGTTGCTTTACGCCGCATTAGCACAAAAAGGCTAAATCGCGGCGAGAGCTAATTCGAATAATTTTACAATTTAAAGCATATTTTTAAAATACGACAAAACGTCCTTCAATATACTAAAATTCTTGACTAAAGCAAATTGATTATATACAAATAAAAATCAACAGTAAAATAACGTGATAAAAATTAAAAACGATTAAAATATAATAACAGTTTTATATTCTATAATAAATTCCAATTTCTTTTAAAAATGCAACAATATTTGTAAAAGGAACATTTTTTAATAAATCATACATATTATTGACATTGAAATGCTTCTTACAAATATCAGTAAAGTCAATACAATTAATTAAAACATGTTTAATAGTATACTTGCAGTTGCAAGGAACACATTGTGGTTCATCTTCAATTTTTAAAAGATACTCGTGTGCTATTCTAGTATGACCATCACGACATCTAGTAATAACACACTGATCTTTTCTGCACATAATATTATTAAAAGATTTGCCTAAATTAGGTTTAATTTCATGCAATTTATAATCATCTTTTTTACTCCATTTATTTTTCAATATATTAAAAACATATTCTCTAATATTAGATTTAAAATCAGTATATTGTATCACAGTTAGATAGAGGGTCACCCAGGGCATTCTTTGCCTCAAGGTCTACAGCTGTGTTTCCAAGGATTCCAACATGACTCGGAACCCATAGAAATATTATTTCTTTCAGAAGAATTGTTAAATTCCTCATTACATATAAAATTTTGAGAATTGTTGGGTTTTTAATTTTAGTATTTCGTATAGCTTGTAAGCATGCAAGTGAATCCGAACATATAATAAATTTGGATTTATCTGAAGAAGCAATAAATTTCAAAGCCAAAATTATTGCTTCTGCTTCAACAGTAAAGATGGATGCATCAGATGGCAAAAGGAGAGTTACAGCTCTGTCCCTGAAGACAGCAGCAGATGCAACTCTGTCACCATCTTTTGATCCATCAGTATAGACAGTTGAAAAATCTAGATAATCGGCTTTAATTTCAGCATAGTGTTGCTGAATTAAAAGAGGATTTATTTTAGTTTTATTGTGTTATTGAGATCAAATATCATTTTTGGTTTGGGAAGTTCCCATGGAGGACATTTGCAAATTTTAACTTGAGCAACAGTTTTTAAATCAAAAGAAGCTAAATGTGGTTTTAAAGGTTTACCTAACGGAGGAATTTTATTTTCATGTTTTGCAAAAATATCTTCATAAATCGGATTAAAAACACAGCTGTAGGCAGGATTATCTGAATAGGCTTTTAGTTTGACAGCATATTGAAGTACAAGCTTCAAACGTCTGTCAGAGAGTGAGTGCTCATCAGCCTCTACATACAGACTCTCAACTGGTGAGGTTTTAAATGCGCCAAGACAGAGACGCAAACCTTGGTGATGCACAGCATCGAGAATCTGTATGTAGGACTTCCTTGCAGAGTCATACACTATAGAGCCATAATCTAGTTTAGATCTAACTAGAGATCTATATAAATTAAGTAAAATGTTGCGATCAGCACCCCAGTCAGTGCTGCCGACAACTTTTAAAATATCTAAAGCTTTTAAACATCTCGATTTTAACATTTTGATATGGGGTAGAAAGGTTAACTTTTATCGAAAATTAACCCAAGAAATTTGGTTTCATCAACCATTTTAAATGGGTTGCCGTACAAAGTGAGTTCTGGATCAAGATGCAATTTCCCTTTGTTACAAAAATGCATCCCGACCGTTTTTGACGTGGAAAATTTAAAACCATTTTCCGAGGCCCATTTTTCAATTCTTCCAAGACATAATTGTAATTGTCTTTCTATGTTATTCATATTTTTGCCTCTGTAACATATTAAAAAATCATCAACGTACAATGAACCTTCAATATTACTTTTTAAAACTTCAACAAGGCTATTGATTTTAAGACTAAATAATGTAACAGATAAAATACTGCCCTGAGGGACACCCATCTCTTGATCATACAGATCAGACATGGTCGAATTAACTCTAACATTAAATTGTCTGTTAGAGAGAAAATTAGAAATAAAATTAGGCATATTGCCTTTCAACCCCATATCAAATAGATCTTTTAAAATACCATATTTCCATGCAGTATCATAGGCCTTCTCAAGGTCGAAAAAGACCGACACCACATGTTCATTTTTCGCAAAACCATTACGGACAAATGATTCGAATCGAACAAGATGATCAAGAGTACTGCGGCCCTGTCGGAATCCACACTGGATATTGGCTAATAGCCCATTGGATTCCAAGAACCAAACAAGGCAATCATTGACCATCCGTTCGAGTGTTTTACAGACACAACTGGTAAGAGCAATTTGTCGATAATTAATAGGATCCGTATGATTTTTACTTGGTTTTGGAATAGGCACGCGGTTGCAAGCTTCCAGATTGATGGTAAATCACCAGATTCCTAGATGTTATTCATGAGCTGCAAGAGAGCTTCTAGCGAGGAATCTGGCAAGTGTTTTAAGAGTTGGTAGTGAATATTATCAGGCCCGCAAGCTGTATCGTGGGCTTTTGACAGAGATGGCTCAATATCTTTAATTGTTTTTACATAGGCGGTAATGGTAACGTTTTTTCATGTAGCTCAGTCCATTACGTAAACATGGATATGTATGATAGCTCGTTTCGAAGCTGTGACATTTTCACATATGTGGTTAAATTTTCGGGGTACGAAGTGAGATTACTTTTTCCGTAAATTAGCAAACCCCGAACATCCTTTTGTGATGCGGCTCCTTGTGGTAAAATATCCCCTTTTTAACACAATAAGTTCGTTGAAAATTTAATACTTTGAACACATTCAATAGCTCCAGAGTTTTAACACATTTATTCTATGTTCTTCTACTTTCCTAATCACCACAAATAATTAAGTTCAGTCATTTGTTAAAAATAGAAACATGTCCAATATCACTAATACAGAGATTTTTTCTTTACACGTGACTTTTGAGTTCCTCATTTCGAGGCGCATTAGGTTCTGATTTTTCCAAATATTTTTAAGTGATCTTCATCGGTATGACATTCTGAATAAATCTGTGTATTTTTGTCCATTTCTGAAAAAAAATAAAGTTGTTTCAGCACTATAAGGCAATGACACTTTTATCGCTATATTTATTTATTTTGAATACAAAGTGTATGCATAATTAATTTCTTCCAGTATACCTTCACTAGTCAAAAGAAGGACAAAACATCTAAATGCAACCTTAAATTACAACACACAGACCCTGTTAAAGCATTCAATAAAATTTTCTGGTGCCTAAAAGTGCATTTTGACAGAGAAATTATGCAAAAATGAAGATTCCATAAAAAAAACACCAAAATACTTAATTATTCTAGCCAGTGGAAACCTTGTGTTTTATATTGTAGAAACCACTATAAACTACTGTAAAAGTCATTTGAATCATATAATTAGAGTGCAATGAAGTGCAAATTTTCAAAACTTGTTCTTTTACATAATTCTATTTGAGAAAAAATGTTTTTTACATGTATTTCAGTGAAAATCTTTTATCAGTGAGATATCGGCATGAGGTTTTAAGGGAAACATTGTGGCATCACACGTAATATGGCGTCATGAACTAACGACATATCAAAATAATGCTAATTATAGTTTGCAGTGTTACATGAAGAACAGTTGCCGCAAGGTTTAACTTGAAATATGGAGTCGAAAAGATCAGTAACCAAGCATTTTCATTTAATGCCAAGACCATAGCAACAGTTTTCATATCAGTATATTTTTAACATACCGACTGTAATTTGAATTGCATAAATACCATAAATAAACAATTTAGAGCTTGCCAAATAAAACTAAATGCTAACCAGTTATTCAGGACTTTTTAAAACCTCTAGTTTGCCATCTCAGGTTAAAAAGTAATGATATGTCTGGAACTGAAATAAGACAAAAATATTACTCAGGCTGTGTTATTATTTGGTTAGATACATAAGTATTATTGAGAGAGCAAAAATCAAATTCTTAAAAGTTTTATCGCAAAGAAAGAAAAATGCTTCTCCCTTGTGGCTTATCAACCTTCATTTAAATCGTATATATTAGCAGCAATGAGTGCTAGCTAACTAGCTTAATAGTTGAAAAGGTGCAGTAATATTGTTTTCAAAAGTTTTGTTGATCCTTCCCCTTTTTCACTGAGAAAAGACAATATCTTGTGATTTGCTAGTGTGCATAACAAATAATAATTCATGATTTCCTTAAAACATGTACATGTTTAACTGTTTATTAACTGCATATGATATCTACTGACCATGGGTCAAATTATTGGATAAAAGCACATGTGATGATGTATTTCACTTTACTCGTATGAAGTGTGTTATCTCCCTTGATTATCAGTTATTCCTGTAAACCGGAGTGATAATTACATAAAAAAAGACTGTATGTGTCATGTTTACTTACAGCTAAAACTATTATGTTAGTTCATGCCTTTTTCAATTCATAAACAAATTCCTTTCGGATCTCTCGGGGGTGTAAACAAAGTTAGAATTGTGCCTAAAAAGTGTTCAGCCCCGTGCCAGTAATGCATTTTAAAAGCGAAAATTTCATTGAGTATTTGGTGGTATTTATCTATAATGGTTATCTAAAATCATCCGGGATATCTAGGTATAAGTAAAAAAATACTAACCATCATCACACTTTTTCCGGGTGTACAAGGTGAAACATCCATAGATCACTCTGAAAACTTCTGATTAATCTTTTTGTAAATTGGCTCAATATCTTTAATTGTTTTTACATAGGCGGTAATGGTAACGTTTTTTCATGTAGCTCAGTCCATATCGTAAACTTGGATATGTATGATAGCTCGTTTCGAATCTGTGACATTTTCACATATGTGGTTAAATTTTCGGGGTACAAAGTGAGATTACTTTTTCCGTAAATTAGCAAACCCCGAACATCCTTTTGTGATGCGGCTCCTTGTGGTAAAATATCCCCTTTTTAACACAATAAGTTCTTTGAAAATTTAATACTTTGAACACATTTATTCTATGTTCCTCTACTCTCCTAATCACCACAAATAATTAAGTTCAGTCATTTGTTAAAAATAGAAACATGTCCAATATCACTACACAGAGATTTTTTCTTTACACGTGACTTTTGAGTTCCTCATTTCGAGGCGCATTAGGGATGTTGTCCCAGATGTTTTAAGTTCTTCAAGAGAAAATAGTTTATTATAATTTTCACCATATTTTGATTTAAAGTTTAATTTAATTTTTTCTTTTTGTTTTTTTTACTTTTTTAAAGTCTTCCCTGTAGTTGTTACAAGAAGAAGATTTCGCAAAAGTTCCACCAAGCCTTTTCAGATGTTAATAAATCATTGCCGTCTTTCAAATGTTTTACAGTGGCTTAAGAATTTTTACCTTTTATTTTGTTTACCATATTCCAAACTTTTGTCATCGGATCCATTAAAACGTTTAATCCCGCTGCAAATATTTGCACCTGTCCAAAGTCAGGAATCTGATGTACAGTAGTTGTCGTTTGTTTATATACATGTTTCTCGTTTCTCGTTTTTTTTTTTATATAGATTATACCGTTGGTTTTCCCGTTTGAATGGTTTTACACTAGTAATGGGGCGCTTTATAGCTTGTTGTTCGGTGTGAGCCAAGGCTCCGTGTTGAAGGCCGTACATTGACATATAATCATGGTTTACTTTTTTTTTAAATTGTTATTTGGATGGAGAGTTGTCTCATTGGCACTCACACCACATCTTCCTATATCTATATATCTTTTCTATATTCATAAATTTAGATTGTTCAGTTGGAGGACTGGAAAGCAGTTATTTATAAGGGGAAATTTTAAAGATTTATAGATATAAGAAGATGGTGCATGAGTTCGAATGAGACAACTTTCCATCAAAGTAATAATTTGTTTAAAGTAAACCATTATAGATCACAGTAGGTCCTTAAACACGGAGCCTTGGCTCACAGCGAACACCACGCTATATAGGAACAAGAACAGTGCTAGTGTTAAACCATTCAAACAGGAAAACCAACGGTCTAATTTAAAAAAAAAAAGGAGATTCAAAAGTACAGGTCAATCATATTGATACTAAGCTATTTGATTATTTGATTACGGCATTGTTTATTAAACTCTTATTTGATTAGATTTGCTTCCAAAACCAACTGAGAAATTTGTAAGATGTTACCAAAAACAATTTGAATTTAAGCAATGGTCTTAAAACTGCTTATTTACATACAATACTACTAAGAAGTAAAATTAAAAAAAAATACTGAACTCCGATGAAAATTCAAATCAGAAAGTCCCTTATCAAATGGTATAATCAAATGATAAAACACACCAAACGAATGGACTCGGTACTGGCATTTTCAAATTTTGAAAATGGTGGATTGAACCTGGTTTTATAGCACTTCACCTCTCACGTGTATGACAGTCTCATCAAATTCTGTCATATTTACAACGATGCGTGAACAAAACAGACATAATAGGTAAAATTGTCAAAATATGGGTACAACAGTCTAATATTAATACTAATCGGTACTAATATTGATATAACAAAAACACCGCTATGATATTTTAAAAGTATCGCATTGATATTTTAAAAGTATCGCATTGATATTTTAAAAGTATCGCATTGTTTATTTATGTATATAAGAAAAACACAGCACTTCAAATTTTACATTGACATAAACGTAAGCTTCTAACTAACTTCTGCATGTATATTTAGACTCAATTGTTGTTTATATTTGAACAATAAGTTTTAAAATTAGTATTTTCTTAATTTTTCGTTGCCGAAAACAACATTTTCCGCATGGAATGTCTGCATATTTACAATTGATATTAGACAATATCACTATGTGATATAAGAAAAGTTTTTATCGATACGCTTCTTCCATAGACTGATTGAAAGATGACAAAATAAGCTTATTTATATTGCTGTTTTTTGTCCATTTAAACATATTTTTTTTTTAATTTGTTTATTGATAGGTCAAATATCTTGGTTTTTATGATCATCAACAGGTCCTGCAGGGTCTATACTGAAGAGGAAACTTAATTCTTGATACTTTTCTACATAATGTGCTAATGGTATTAATTAATGTGAAATGAACTGTGTGTTTTTCTGGAAAAAGAAATAGAAAATATTATACAAAATTGCTATTAACAAAATGGAGTACATGTACTATCAAAGATGCACAAGAACACAATTGTGTAAAATGTAACAACCTACATATTCGCTGATGGATTATGAAGAAATTAAGAAAAAAAATAGTATCTTTGTCATGTTTGTTGTAGAAATAAACAACTGCTTTATCCATTCATGTACATGGCTCCATCATATCAAATATACAGAGAAGATGTTTGAAGAACAAGTTGCCAATATTTATTCAACCAATTGAAGGAAGATGTCTTGTGGATGGAATTATTTGTGCACTGAACTGTTATGTAGGAGGTCGAATAATTGTACACAGCAGCTGAAACAGAAGACAAGTTAATTTAACATGAAAAGTGTTTATTTTATTTAATATGCAAATATGAGCACAATATTAATAACATCACAAATAGTATGATATTCATAGTGTTTTGCTTATTATTGTATTGTCTTAAACATGCTTAACAGTCAGCCTTTTTTTTTGTATGTTTAATACTCACCATGAAAATTTGTATTAAAGTTTTTATTATCTTTTGTATCAATAATTCAGTCAAGGAAAAATTATATTTATATTATCATGAAATTTCCATAGAGGAAAAATAGGGGAAAACATTTCCTTAAGGGGAAAACATTTCCTTAAGGGAAATTTGATGTTCAGAAATTTCCTTAGAGGAAATATGTATAACAATGATTTCCTTAGAGGAAATTTAATGTCTTGAATTTTCCCTCAAGGAAAGGTGATGGTCAACAATTTCCTCACAGGAAAAAGTTTTTCCTCCAAGGAAAATTTGAAGCTGCAAATTTCCTCACAGGAAAAAGTATTTCCACAAAGGAAAATTTGAAGCGGCAAATTTCCTCAAAGGAAATAGATTTTCCTCATAGGAAAATTTGGAGCATCAAATTTCCTCAAAGGAAAAAGAATTTCCTCAAAGGAAAAAGAATTTCCTCAAAGGAAATGTTTATGCCCTGAAAAAAGGGGCATAACTTTTTCAACAGTGGTGCTAGAGCAAAACAATTTTAGGACAAATATCAGGGAACCAATACCAACCAAGTTAGCAACTTCATTTTGACTTAACTCCAAAAATAAAGGTGACAACTTTTGCACTCAGCGGAATTGCAAACTTGTCCCGGAGACTTAAGTTTTTTACCACTTTTATTAAATATCATTGTTTTTGTCTTGTCAAGATTGACAGTCAAGTTCCATTTTTCACAATAAGTATTTAACTTGTTTAGACAATTTTGTAAACCTTCTGAAGATTCTGATATTAATACTATGTCATCAGCATATAAAAGACTAGACAATGTTATGTCATGCAATGTTACAGGATCACATGTGTTATCAAACATTGACGTAAAATCATTTATATACAAAAAAATAAGGTAGGGCTTAGAATGCAGCCTTGTTTTACTCGAACTGTGGAAGGGAACATATTAGTAATGCCTTTAGTGACTTTAACTGCAAATAAAACTTCTTTGTTCATATCTTTCAGAATGTTAAAGAATGGTCCATTTATGTTATATTCAGCAAGTTTGTGCAACAGAGCCTCTCTATTTATAGTGTCAAAAGCTTTTTTTTTAAATCAATAAAACATGCATATATTCTTTTGTTTGATTTAAAAGCTTTATCAATAATAGTTTTTAAAGTAAAGATGTGATCACTAGTTCTGCATACTTTTTGGAATCCAATATGTTCACGACAAATAATATTATTAGTTTCTGAATACTTTTCTAAACGGTTATATAAAACTCTTGACAAAAATTTTCCTAAGCAGCTAGAAAGTGCTATACCTCTGTAGTTTGAGGGGTTATTAAAACACCCGCCTTTGAATACTGGTTTAATGCAATTTTCTCTCCATTTAGAAGGATATATACCAGTAAAAAGAATCAAGTTAAATAATTTTACATACATGTTGACGTTCATAGTGCAAGATATTTTCAACATTTCATTTGTTTATCCATCAGAACCACATGATTTCTTATTTTTCAAGGCTTTCATAGCAAGACGCACTTCCTCTGCAGTAATCCTAAAATTTAAATTTTTGTTACAATTTTTCAACAACTTATCATCAGTACATGATTTGAAATCTGAATTTTTGTCATAATAGGTAGTATTCATTAGATTTTTGAAGTATTCAAACCATTCTTTAGCTTGAATATTTGAACTAGGATCGTTCAATTCTTTTTTCTTTATAGTTTTAACAGTTTTCCAAAACTCATCTGAAGAATTATTTGATTCCAAAATGTTTGTCAGCATTTTATTTCTGAATTGTCTATAGTTTTTCCGTATCAATTTATTTAGTACCTTTTTTTTTGGACATAACTTCTAATCTTAGTTGCTTGTTCCATGGTTCTTTACACAATTTCCTAGTATGGTGTTTTAAAGCTCTAAATTGTGCTTCACATTCATTATTATAGTAGGGTTTTTTGACTTTTCGAAAGATGATATATCAGAAACATTTTCATAAATTTTTTCTTCCAAAATGGATATCAAGTTATTTTGAACTTGGATTTCTGTTAAGCTTTCTATCTCAGAAATAATTGGTTGGAAGTCAGTTTTGAATAAGTTTAATTTAAATGTATTTTCATATTCATTATTCCATTTTATGCACTTTAAAGGAGTTTGTAAGTGTTTTAGGGGTTGCTTATTTATTTGAGACATGATATTAACTGTTATTGGACAATGATCTGATACTGTTGGGTCAAATTTATTTATTGAAAAAAGTTATGATACTTGGCAAGAACCCAGAGCTGCAAATACACTAGTCATCAATAGAAGTTCCATTATGATTAAAAAATGTAACTTTTCCCTTGGAATCTCCTAAAGTTCTTCCATTTAAAATTCTTAATTGAGCAGAAATGCATAACTCTATTAATTGTTTAACATAACTGTTGGTGTTTTGTGAAATCTCAGTACTTCTTGATTTAAGCACAGCATCTGCTGTGTAATTTATAGGTAAAAATCATCTAGGCTGTCATCAATTTCATTTGCAATATAATCAGACTCACTAACATTGATATGGGCATTCAAATCTCCAATTAAAGCAATATTACCCTCTAAAGAAAATTTGGTAATATCTTGCTCTAGTTTTTCAAACATTTGTTTATCACAATTAGCTTTCATAGTGTATGATGAATTACTGGGTGGTATATACATGGAGCAGATGAATAGATTTTTCTCAAAGCCATAATAATTGTTGTCAAGTTTAAACCACATCATGTCGTTCATTGTTTTATCAATTAACTTTCCTTTTTAATAAAAGTGGCTAAATCACCCCATACTCTATTAGTTTCAGACTGTCTGCAGTTAGTAAAACATTTGTATCCATTATAAAATAAAATATCCTTAACCTTTGAGGAGGCATGTGTCTCTGATAAGCACACAATATCAAATGTTATTATATTACTAAAATTTTCATCATCTAGTTTACATAACCTGTCTCCACTTAATTTTCTAAATAAACCTGTCCATTAACATTCCATGAAGTAATTGATAAATTTCTTGACACTTTAATACACATATTTTTGAGTTACAAAAAACAAACAAACATCATGAACAAGGATAGGGATCTAATTAACCTAATTAGCTTATGCAATTAGCAAATGTATAATTCTTTTAAAATTGTATCAACCCTTCATTGTTGTACCACAATAAAATATGTTTTGTATTAGTTAAAACACAGAAAAATTTCAAATTAAAGCTTTCAAAATAAACAGCTAGAGTTATCCCTCTTTAACTAGCAAATAGATTAATGATTAAGAGAGAAAACCAAAATAATGAAATAAATTTACTAAGAAATCTAGTATTTACATTTTTTTAATTGATTGATTGATTGTTGGTTGCTTAACGTCCAGTGGCAAATATTTCATGCATATTCAGGACGAGAACAAGTTCACAATAAATACAATAGGTAGGTTGATATAATAGAGGCCATGTGGGATGATGGTCGGGGAAATTTGGACTGCCACTGGAAAACGAGGGTATATTGGATAGGGACAGAAATTTTGCCTTGCAACAGGCCACCTACGGACCCCTCAAAGAGTTGCTGCAAGGGTTCTTTACGTGCAAAGAGCGTGGCACTCTCTTTACACGAGGCATAGAATTTAACGTCCCCAATCTGACCGGACGTGACTGCGAACTTGATACATCCCGCACAACCAAACGGACGCCCCACTTCGGCAAGCGTTTTACTGCCGGTCGGGAGAAGACCAAGTGACCATATTTCTATTCCCCAGTCACCCTTGGGGTCATTTTTTGTTTTTTAATTCCTCTATCTATGTCAAAAGAAAATGAGACTTTAAAGTCTTTTTTCTCTTACTTAAAGTAAACAAGATCCTTTGGTCTGAATCAACAATATGTATATATACACATTTATCTTAAATTTAAAAGGAAAAAAAAAACATATTCTTTTTAACGATAACTATTATAATTGTCTTCACACTTTTTGTGCAATGATTGAGAATTTAATGACATTTAAGTACATTTGCAAATGCGGATGCAATACTGGTCGCTAAGTCAGAGATCTGACTTTGGTTAAGGTCTCTATCCATTTCATGTCTGTATGGTTGATTGTATTCAGATGTACTGTTGTCATAATTCCTATAGTGGTTAACTTCTCCATCAGTATTGTATGAATTGTCGTAATCAAATGATTTTCTTATACTATCATTTCTGTAATGGCCAAGTTCAGTCTTATCATTATGAGTATACCAATTATTGTTATACAATGGTCTCCTAGTGTTTTCACCCTTGTATTGGTGACTTTTATTGTAGCCTGTATTACTGAATATGTGGTTGTAATTGTAACTAGTACGTTCTCTATAGTTTGTTCTGTGATCAGGCTGACTCACTCTCTAGTTCTCCCATTGCCTGTGTGGAAACATAGTTTTCCTTATATTTCCAGCAAGAACCACAGTGCCTTGATATATAGACAAACGAATGGAGTCAGAGTATAAATTTTCCATTACATCTCCGTTGTCAGCTGTGAAATTATTATTTTCACATATAAGTAATGCAGATGTTGTTGTAAATTTTAATTTTATCATTTCATTCAATGCTTGACTCTTTTTATTAAACAAGGTGTATTTAGTTGGGATTACTAAAGAACACAACACTATTTGCTTTACCTAAAGCTTTGTTTATCATTTCTTCGTATCTAGGGAATATTACTTCTTCCGAGTCATCTCTCACTTTGATGTCATTAATTCCGGTATGAATAATAATTGATCTTGCCGAAGAAATATCATCTAAAGCTTCAATAACGTTTTCTATTCTATATGTTGTTTGTTTGAGACCTGATTGTCCAGAGCCTGCTAACAATCTTTTAATGTCTACCCTGTGGTCAATAGAATCGTGATAGAAAATAGTATCAAGTTTTGCATTATTTAGATATGCACCATTTAATGCAGATTTTGGTTTTGTATAGGGTATGTCACCATCATTTTTGTTATTGTGTGAATTACTCTTGTTTGTATATAAATGTTGTTGGGTTGATGTCTTTCTCTCATCAGTTGTGGGAGAAATTCTGTCAGAGCTGTTTTGGTGTTCAGTTGTTAGATCAAGATTAAATGCAGAGTCTTCTTGTTGATCATTGTTGAAGGAAGAGTTGTTATCTTGAGATTCCCTTTTTGTTTTTTTCCATGGCTCTCCATCACGATCATACAGAAATGACTGATTTCTTTCTTGAAGGTTGTGAATTGTTTTGTTTTTGTCATCTATTTGCTCTTTGAAGGTCATTTTCAAGTTTTCTTTATCATTTTGTATCTGTTCAAGTTTTAGGGAAAGTTTCTCAGATTCAATATTTGATTGAATTTTTTCTTCTCTGATTAAACTGATCTAATTTTGAAGTTCAGTTTTTGTGTTTTCAAGTTCTTTTTCATTCTTCTTTGAGTTTCCATCTTGTAATTCATCAAGTTGTTGAACTTCTTTTCTTAATGAACTAATCATATCATCTTTTTCTTTTATTTGATTTTCAAATAGTTTTATTTAAGGTTGGAGTGTCTCAGATGGACAATTGATTTTTTGATTTTTCGAAGTTCCTGTAGAATATCTGAGTGATTTGTTCCTAAAATGTCTATTGTGTCTAAAATGACTCCCAATCTTTACCTTGGATCAAAATTTTTCCGGTTGTGAGATATATGATGACTTTGTAAAGAAAGTCATCATCAGAGTCTAAGCTATCTTAATTGGACACAACAAATTCAGTTTGTATTATTTACTCATTTTCAGATTTCTTATCAATCCATACAACATCAAAACCTGTTCCTTCCTGGTTATATATAAGATCTCCGAGAGCAGATATCCAAGCATGAATTCTTGTATTTTATGTTATAAAGCTGGCACAATTTCCTTTTTGTTTGTAGAAAGACTTATCAATATATTCGAAGGGAATTATCTTTCCGTTTGAAGATTTCTGAATATTTTTACATGTTTCTGTTACATTATAAAACTTAACAAGGCTCTCTACGTCTGTGTTTATTTCAGATCGGGTTGTTTTGGCGTCCATTGTTGTTTTGTTTTGGTTATCGCAGTATTGGTATTCAGATATATGTGTACCTTTTTAACTTAAATATTTAGTTAATTTAGTTAATTTTTGTATCCCTCCTTGGACATGATGTTTTAACTACTCAAGCTTTCCTTGATTGACAAGTTTGTGTCACTTTAGTTCATATTTCTGTTAGTTTAGAGAACAATATTTGCGTACTCAAATATGGTGCCTGCTATCGAGGTGCGTTCAAAGAAAGAGATAAAGATAGTTGTAAGATCTCATATGTAGTATTGTAACGTTTTTATACGTTACGACTGGAGTGAGTTTCTCAACTATTTTTGACTGACGATTGACACAAGCAAGGTACCAGGTGTATTTCTAAAATCCTTCAAATTAATGAAAGTTAAAACGGTATGAAAATAAACTATTTATTTCAACCGTGAACATTAAGGTAATGTAACAAATATTCAAAAGACAATTCTTTATAAACAATTTTAAGCAAGCAAATAATACTGTAGGGATAATAATAATAATAATAATAATAATCTTTATTTTAAGAGGGTATGCTCAATTAGTACAAACACTATTCTCCCTTGAGGCCCTCACACTCCACTCACAATGCAATTCACACAATTTCTTCATAACAAAGATAAACATAAGAAAACATATATCAAAATTGATACATAGTCATTTAAATAATTCCTGGATTTTCAAGTAAAAACTTAAAGCAGTTTGTTTTAAAAGTATTTATGTTTGACATATGTCTTAGTGCTTCTGGTAGTTTATTCCATAAAGTTGGGCCAGAATATGAAAAAGATCTTCTATATGTGTTTGTTCTTGCCTTTGGTATATTAAGTAATTGGGTAGTATTTGATCTAAGTTGCATTCCATTTTTATTTGTAACATAGGAGATTTTGTTAGACAAATATTCTGGGACAGATCTATATAAACATCTATGAACATATAAGGCCTTGTGGTAAATAACACGATCAGTAAATCGAAGCCATAACTTTTTAAACATTGTATTTGATGGGGTATCATAAGGAAGTTCAAGAATAATTCTAGCTGCTCGTTTTTGAAGTTTATCTAATCTATTTGTATTTTGGTCACTGGTGTTTCCCTAAATTGTACAACAGTAATCCAAAATAGGGAGAATATAACCATTAAAGTATAACTTTAGTGTTTCTAGGGGGAGGGATTTCTTTATCCTAGACAAAAGATTTAGTCTGGTACTGATTTTTGTGCACAAAGTGTCAATTTGGGCTGTCCACTCAAGATTTTCATCAATAAAAACCCCAAGGAGCTTTTCGCAATTAACATCTCTAATGTGTGAGTTACCAACAGTCAAATTAAGAACATGGGTCTGTTTTTGCTAGTTTCTGTCTAGAAGCAATAACCATAGATGTAGTTTTTGTTGGTTTTATATACATCTTATTTCCCTTGCACCATTCTTCAATTCTTTCTAAATCAATTGTAATGCTGTCCTGGATGGTATTAAGACTACAACCTGTGCAGTGAATGGTAGTATCATCTGCATAGAGGTCTGCTTGAGATAAGTTTATATGAAGGGGCAAATCATTAATGAACAATAAAAATAAAAGGGGGCCTAATATGGAGCCCTGAGGTACTCCAGTTTTTATTTCTAGTGCCCTTGACTTAATTGTCCCATTTTCCACTTGTTGGAATCTATGAGATAGATATGATTTAAACCAGTTACATGATAAATTTGAAATTTTGTAGCACTACAGTTTTTGAAGAAGGATAATGTGATCTACCAGATCAAATGCTTTTTTAAAATCTAGGAAGATAATACCTATAATTTCTCCATCATCAATGGCTTTCAACCACTGATCAATAAGTTTTAGTAAAGCAGTATGACAAGAGTGGTGGCTTCTAAATCCAGACTGACTTGCATGAAGGAGCTTATATTTTAATAGATATCGGTATAGGTGTTTGCAGACATGCTTTTCAAAAATCTTTGAAAGAGTAGGCAAAAATAGATATTGGTCTATAGTTGTCGACAGTATCTTTAGGCCCCTTTTTATGGCTTGGCATGACACGGGCATTTTTAAGTTCTGAAGGAAATATACCAGCAGTGATACTCCTATTTATAACATAAGCTATTGACGGTGAAATAACTTCTGATGATAATTTAAGTATGCGGGGACTGATCTGATCAATGCCTGTAGCTTTTGCAACATTTAAATTGCTAACTTAAAGCAGTCCTTAACTTCTGCAACTGTAATCAAGGGGATGTAAAACCAAGTATCTTGAGGTACTTTTGCTGCTACCTCCTCATAAATCTTATTACTATCAAATTTGTGTGATTGAGATGTCGATAGGTTATCTTTTGGGGCAATATTTATAAAATGTTTGTTAAAAGCATCAACTATATGCTGAGTTTCTGTGATAACACCATTGTGTGTCTTAAGTTGGGATGGAAAAGGAGAACTTTTAGTTTGGTTGAGCCCCTTGACGTATTTCCATAATTCTTTTGGATTTTTAGCCTGTTCAATAGATGTTTTATAAAATTTGTTTTTTGCATCATCTATAAGTGATGTGCTTTTGTTCCTCCAGAACCTGTATCTGTCTAGATCATGCTTTTTATGGTAATAATCCCTGTTTTGTCTGGCAGTTAATATTTCAGGGGTTAACCATTCTGGCCTTTGAACATTTTTGACTCGCTTTGATAACTCTGGTCAAGTATTTCGGTTCATAAAATATTAGTACAATACGGATAAATGTAATTTGATATTAATTTATCTACTGGATGTGTTTTTGCTCATTGTTGAGACCATCATACAATACGGTTTTGTTTGCATATCGCCCGACTGAATCGTTTATTCGAAATAGCATTAATGCATGTCCACACTCATTGTTTTGAACTTGAGAAGTGCGTCTCACAAATATGAATTTAATGTAACTAATTAATCTACTGAGTCGCTTATTATCATTAACGACATTGAGACGGTTTACGGCAAGTAAACATCGGTGGACGACGTTTCGTTTGTGCTTTTAGCCAACATGAATATTGAATGATACGATTAAACTATAAGATCTTTGCCTCGGAGCAATGGACCAAATGAAAATGCCTCATTCAAACGTTATTTACAACCATCCAGTAGATATTAAATAGGAAAAATTATTCAAAATGTAAGTAAAACGACGACTCAAGCCTTAAAATGCAATGTTATAATGACGTTTTCCTTAATAAATACAACAATTTAACTTTAATGACCAATGTTAATCACATGTGTTTTAGAAAATGATTTAGTAATCATGATCTATACCAAAAACTTATGTATTTATAAACCAAATAAGGTTATTTGACTAAAACAACGGTTGTCAGAAAAACAGTCGATTAACGTCATTCAACGTTGTGTACGTAACAAATACTTGCCCAGGTTATCCCCTTTACATAAAATATCAGCATTTTTAAACCATAATAAATACACTTTCTAACTTTATATTAACTTTTGTAATAATTTAAATATTCTGAAACTAGAACAATATATTACGTATCTATAGTTAAAAGTAGCATAACGTCATTTGCTATATTTAAATCACATCTGGAATAACAACAATATATAATCAACATGAAAAATTTATACATAATATCATAAACTCTAGAACTGTACATTACAAACGTGATTACTAAGAAGGGAACAGTAAAACTTAAAATTCGTTACACTGCCCCCGTCTTTGAAAATCTGTTCGTCCCGAACTGACTCTAAACCTCATCATAGCACCTCAAATTTACTTTCACAGAACTCACACTCCTATCATACACACAATCACACAATTTTATACCCTGATATACAACATATATATCATTAACAATTTAAAATTCAAATGTCTGAGTCTTCACATTCTATCACTACCCTAACGGTTTCTGCATGGGATTCATCTGATTCCACTGCTGTGTCTGTTTCGGAAAACGTATCTGATACGGAATCTTCCTCATCTGACATTGTTTAATCTATGATTTTTTCTTCTAGAACACAAATATTTGGCTTAGTATCTTTAGTTGGAGACTGCTATAAGAATAAATCTGATGTGTCTGCACACTTTTCACCAAAGGACCAGGCATTATAGAATGGAGGGGTATTCACCTCCTTGTCGCTGACTTCTACTTTTTCGCTGACTTTAGCCAGTGTTGGATCGGCTACCCAGGAAGCAGTCAGGGATTACACGATCCCGTCAGGAAAGACAACCTTCTCTTGTTTCCTGATACACCCGTATCCATATGGTAAAACGGAACCAACATACGTCGGACTGCTTACATCTTCTTTTCTTACACTTCTAATGTTTTCGGCAACCTTGTCCTTACTAAAAAGGCTGGGAGGCCACTTCTTGCCCTCCTCAGCTGCCTTCTTATCAGGTAACGTAAGATGACTACTATCTTTCTTCTCTGTGCTTGTGTCAAGCTTTCTCTTCTTAGGAGTGGGAGGTAATGGTGATAGTATTTTTTTTTTTACTTCCAAACAGTTCAAGGTCTTTCTTAACTGGTGTAACGGACGGATGACTATCAAATCCAAGAGTTATATGGGTTGGTGACCTTACTGGTGACATTTCATTTGACGGTTTTGATTGACTCTCTTTTGGTTTTTTAACTATCTCAGACACAAGGTCTGTTTTCTGTTTACTTTTCTGGCTACACATTAGAGTTGGTATGGTCACCTCTGTTATATCCATCTTTTTCAAACCATGAACAGCTGTTCGATGCCTATGCATCCTGTACCTCAGTGACGCAGACAGGACATGGGGGCATCTGTTACATTTAAGTAAGTCTTTGGGTGGTGATTTATCACGTGCCTCATCAAAGTTTGGTGATTCCTATACTCTGCTCCAAATTTAAAACATTGATAATTCATCTGCAATTATAACATGTATAATAAGTATCTTATTTAAAAGATGTATGTCCTGTTTATACAGAAGTATTGAAATACCATGACCAGAGGATCCCAGAGTCTCGATTTGCTTGCTTATAGCTATTATTTTATTCTCTTTCAACAAGTTCACATCAATTGTGTGAACAAGGTATATATATATATATTTTGGTCTTTTGGATAATGTTGTATGTGCCGTTTTTAGACCCTTCTACAACGAAATCTGTTTTACATGCACATGTATAAAAATTGCGGTTTTTATCCAACGCAATCATAGGTTTGAACGTAGTTTTCAATTTAGACTCGTTTATATTTTTTCGTTTGGGCTTGTTTCATATTTTCCTCCGGTTTATATGATCCGTTCATCCTATATTGACTCTTAAAATTTAAAGAGTTTATCTCAAAATGAGGGTACTTTTTATATGGCCTTCCAAATACTGTTTCGATCCCTAACATCACTGAAGAGACATTTATTGTCGAAATCCGGATCTGGTGTACTAAAAATATATTGGCACCTCATGTTTGTGGCATAACATCGTGGCCACAAGTAAAAAAAAATTCTGTTTAGTATTAAATTTATATTAAGATCCATTTTGTTACATCTTGTGATCAATTTTATTTGGCAATCGCCAATGGCAGTCAACAGGGTAAAAGAACATCAGTTGTTCGACCTGTTAGTCAAATGCGTTTTGTTTAAATATACTTTTTAACTTTTTTGGTCTTTTGGAAAATGTTGTTTGTGCTGTTTTTAGACCCTTCTACAACGAAATTTGTTGTTCATGCACATGTATAAAAAATGCGGTTTTTATCCAACGCAATCATAGGTTTGAACGTAGTTTTCAATTTAGACTCGTTTATATTTTTTCGTTTGGGCTTGTATCATATTTTCCTCCGGTTTATATGATCCGTTCATCCTATATTGACTCTTAAAATTTAAGAATTTATCTCAAAATGAGGGTACTTTTTATATGGCCTTCCAAATACTGTTTCGATCCCTAACATCACTGAAGAGACATTTATTGTCGAAATCCGGATCTGGTGTACTAAACATATATTGGCACCTCATGTTTGTGGCTAACATCGTGGCCACAAGTAAAAAAAATTCTGTTTAGTATTAAATTTATATTAAGATCCATTTTGTTACATCTTGTGATCAATTTTATTTGGCAATCGCCCATGGCAGTCAGCAGGGTAAAAGAACATCAGTTGTTCGACCTGTTAGTCAAATGCGTTTTGTTTAAATATACTTTTTCACTTTTTTGGTCTTTTGGAAAATGTTGTTTGTGCTGTTTTTAGACCCTTCTACAACGAAATTTGTTTTACATGCACATGTATAAAAATTGCGGTTTTTATCCAACGCAATCATAGGTTTGAACGTAGTTTTCAATTTAGACTCGTTTATATTTTTTCGTTTGGGCTTGTATCATATTTTCCTCCGGTTTATATGATCCGTTCATCCTATATTGACTCTTAAAATTTAAGAGTTTATCTCAAAATGAGGGTAATTTTTATATGGCCTTCCAAATACTGTTTCGATCCCTAACATCACTGAAGAGACATTTATTGTCGAAATCCGGATCTGGTGTACTAAAAATATATTGGCACCTCATGTTTGTGGCATAACATCGTGGCCACAAGTAAAAAAAAATTCTGTTTAGTATTAAATTTATATTAAGATCCATTTTGTTACATCTTGTGATCAATTTTATTTGGCAATCGCCAATGGCAGTCAGCAGGGTAAAAGAACATCAGTTGTTCGACCTGTTAGTCAAATGCGTTTTGTTTAAATATACTTTTTCACTTTTTTGGTCTTTTGGAAAATGTTGTTTGTGCTGTTTTTAGACCCTTCTACAACGAAATTTGTTGTTCATGCACATGTACAAAAATTGCGGTTTTTATCCAACGCAATCATAGGTTTGAACGTAGTTTTCAATTTAGACTCGTTTATATTTTTTCGTTTGGGCTTGTATCATATTTTCCTCCGGTTTATATGATCCGTTCATCCTATATTGACTCTTAAAATTTAAGAATTTATCTCAAAATGAGGGTACTTTTTATATGGCCTTCCAAATACTGTTTCGATCCCTAACATCACTGAAGAGACATTTATTGTCGAAATCCGGATCTGGTGTACTAAACATATATTGGCACCTCATGTTTGTGGCTAACATCGTGGCCACAAGTAAAAAAAATTCTGTTTAGTATTAAATTTATATTAAGATCCATTTTGTTACATCTTGTGATCAATTTTATTTGGCAATCGCCAATGGCAGTCAGCAGGGTAAAAGAACATCAGTTGTTCGACCTGTTAGTCAAATGCGTTTTGTTTAAATATACTTTTTCACTTTTTTGGTCTTTTGGAAAATGTTGTTTGTGCTGTTTTTAGACCCTTCTACAACGAAATTTGTTTTACATGCACTGCGGTTTTTATCCAACGCAATCATAGGTTTGAACGTAGTTTTCAATTTAGACTCGTTTATATTTTTTCGTTTGGGCTTGTATCATATTTTCCTCCGGTTTATATGATCCGTTCATCCTATATTGACTCTTAAAATTTAACAGTTTATCTCAAAATGAGGGTACTTTTTCTCAAAATGAGGGTACTTTTTATATGGCCTTCCAAATACTGTTTCGATCCCTAACATCACTGAAGAGACATTTATTGTCGAAATCCGGATCTGGTGTACTAAAAATATATTGGCACCTCATGTTTGTGGCATAACATCGTGGCCACAAGTAAAAAAAAATTCTGTTTAGTATTAAATTTATATTAAGATCCATTTTGTTACATCTTGTGATCAATTTTATTTGGCAATCGCCAATGGCAGTCAGCAGGGTAAAAGAACATCAGTTGTTCGACCTGTTAGTCAAATGCGTTTTGTTTAAATATACTTTTTCACTTTTTTGGTCTTTTGGAAAATGTTGTTTGTGCTGTTTTTAGACCCTTCTACAACGAAATTTGTTTTACATGCACATGTATAAAAATTGCGGTTTTTATCCAACGCAATCATAGGTTTGAACGTAGTTTTCAATTTAGACTCGTGTATATATATATATATATTCATTAAATAAAATAATAAAATAAGTAAAAAGTTTAAATAAAACAGTTCCATTCTATCGATTTCATCCTTCCATTGGGACTCTTCAGGATAACTGATGTAGTGTCGCTATAGGCGACGTCGTTAAGGAGGTTTATGACGTTCCGTCATTGTTCGTTATTAAAAGTTCTCTGGATTTAATTTTGATCGGAACGTTGTTATGAAATAACGTTCCATCTCTTTTCTATATGCTTCATCCCGTCTACATTTAAAAATAGGCATTATTTGAAAATGCTTTTTACCACAAATGTCAAGATGGGCTCTAATTGGCGAATTTCTGTATTGTGGGTGTTTTATGTGTTATTTGTGAACTCGCACCCGTTCACAGAGGCTATTCCCTGTCTGTCCAATATAATTTTCGTGACAACCAGGACATGTGACCCAGTAAATAAGGTTTGTTGTCTTACATATATATATATATTATGTTTAACCTATTTTGAATTTACTCTACATTATGTTTGAAAATTGTATTATAATTATTCTGCTCATTCTGGGCGCCGTGATTGGCAAATAAAATATTTGTTTGTTTGTTTGTTTATATGAGTCTGAAAGATTGTGTAACAATACCGATAAATAGATGGAAAACAAAACACTAAAAAGTGTTGAATATCATTGCACAAAGATGGAAAAACTGAACAGATGATATAAATTATACAATAATTGCAAATATTTCGGCTCAACAAATGGCCTTCTTCGGTGACAAAAGTTTTAACAATAATGAGATATAATGTATAAGGTGTAAACATAGATCACTAATAATACAGGTAAGTTTTGGTCGATTGATTTTAATCCAAAATCCTGAATATAATAATATAGAATAGAATAGAATAGAATATCTTTTAGTTCCATAAGAGGTACCCACAAGGGGCATAGTGCATATACATTCATGACAATATATAGTTACAAACAATTACAAATACAATAAAGCAAAACAACAAAACAGTATGCTTTAAAAAGTTAGACATTTTAAATATTACTTACAGTATCCCAGTGTTATATTATAAATGTTTACTCAAGGCAGGTGTTTTGATCAGAAATAGCCAAGTTGTTTTAAAATATTAATAGACTCACAGTTTAAAAGCCAAATAAATTTATTGACCATATCCAAGGAGTAAAAATTTTTACATTCTTTAAATATCAGATCAAATAACATATCTCTATCCTTAGAGTATACAGGGCATTCTATTTCTAAAAAAACAGTTGTTGGCATGACACGGGTTATGTTCTTCTCATATATTTTATGATAGTATGATACTAAACCCCTAACGGGAGGGATTGTACCTGATATTCATATGATGAAGACATAATCTTTCAATCAGTTTAATTGAGGTCTGGAGCTGGCATGTCAGTTAACTGCTAGTAGTCTATTGTTATTTATGTATTATTGTCATTTTATTTATTTTCCTTTGTTACATCTTTTGACATCAGACTCGGACTTCTCTTGAACTGAATTTTAATGTGCGTATTGTTATTGTTTTACTTTTCTACATTGGCTAGAGGTATAGGGAGAGGGTTGAGATCTCATAAACATGTTTAACCCCGCCGCAATTTTGCGCCTGTCCCAAGTCAGGAGCCTCTGGCCTTTGTTAGTCTTGTATGATTTTAAATTTTAGTTTCTTGTGTATAATTCGGAGTTTAGTATGACGTCCATTATCACTGTACTATTATGCATATTTTAGGGGCCAGCTGAAGGACACCTACGGGTGCGGGAATTCTCGCTACATTGAAGACCCATTGGTTGCCTTCGGCTGTTGTTTGCTCTATGGTCGGGTGGTTGTCGCTTTGACATATTCACCATTTCCTTTCTCAATTTTATAAGAAAATGAGGTTCATCTTCCACTTTATTTAAATCGCATTTATCACAAATTCTTTGATGAACTTCTAATTTGGAATATCTCCCAGTTTCAATTTTAAGTCTATGAGATGAAATCCTGAATTTTGTAATAGCTTTTCTCAAATCAAAATTTTTCAAGATATTTAAATAATTTTCTTTACAAAATGATGTTTTAAACTGACAATATGTTCTTAGTTTTCCTTGGCTATTTTGGCTATAAGCATTTTCCCAAGATTTAACATAGGATACTTTTAAACAATTAAGTAAACATTTTCTGAATTTGTATTTACTAAAATTAATGAAGTTACTAGGCAGGTCAATAATTTTACATAAGTGTCTGACACTGCTATACCAACTATTGTGATTTTTATCATCTAAATCTTTAGAGGTTTGTAAGGCTTTATATAATAAAGAGTCCTCAGGCATATTTTCAATTCTAAAATAATAATTCAGTAAATTTTTCACAATACTAATATAAATAGGAAATCTACCTAGTTCAGAGAGTACAGCAAAATTGCTGCTCTTTCTGTTTACACCCAAAATAAATTTTGTTATTTTCATGTGTAATTTATCTGGTTCAAGATCTGAATAAATGTTATCTAAGACTATATCATTTCTAAATTTACTACTCTTTGGGTTAAATGTACCCCAAATTTCAGAGGAATATTAAGAAATAGGTTTGATCATGTGATCAAATAGATGTAGACTGGTAGTAATTTTTGGATGTGAACGAATAATATCTTTGCATAATTTATAATAGCCTTTTAGACTCTTTTTGTACAATTCCTGTCTTGCATGAGAGAAGACTCCTGAAGCCGAAAATATAAGGCCTAAATACTTGTAGTGCTGTACACATTCCAGTTCAACTTGCTAAAGAGTAAATTTTTCATTGATAAGTCTACCTTGCTTATTAAATACTAAAATTTTTGTTTTATTGGTGTTTATGTCTAAGCACCAGTCAGAGCAAAACTTGTCAACATGTTTTATCTTAGATTGAAGACCATATGATGTGGTAGAGAGCAAAACAATATCATCAGCATACATTAAACAATTAATATTAGTATCACCCAAAATCAGATCATCATCAACATTATCAATATATGATGGAAAGTCATTTATAAAAATTTTGAAAAGATTAGGGCTTAGGTTATCACCTTGTCGAACCCCTAATTTAACTCTAAAAGAGTCAGTTAAAATTTTCCCAGCTTTGACACAAGTTGAGCTAACATTGTACATGTTCTTTATAATCTTGTAAAAATTTCCTCCTAATCCCATCTGTAATAGTTTATATTTAATACCACTATGTATGACTGAATCAAACGCCTTTTTAAAATCTATAAAACAGGCATACAATTTTTTACCTGTGGAAAGTACCGAGTCAATTAGATTTTTAAGCAAAAACATATGATAAGATGTTCTGGACTTTTTAACAAAGCCAATTTGAAACTCAGTTTGTAATAAATATTTGTCAAGTCTATCATTTAAGATTGTATTAAAAAGTTTACCAATTGCACATGTAATTGAGATGCCTCTGTAGTTTGAGGGATCAGTTGGGTCTACTGACTTAAAAAGGGGTAGAGTGTATCCTTCAGCCCAGCATTCAGGATATTTTCCTGTATTAAGACATAAATTAAATAATTTTCTATAACATGGAACTAAACTATTGGCACTTGCCTTTAGCATTTCATTAGTTATAAAATCTAAGCCACAAGCTTTATTGTTTTTCAGCTGTGATATAGCTTTAAGTATTTCGGTATCAGTTATTGCAAAATCAAGTTTTGAATAAGTCGAGTGTTTCTCAATGCTTTCGACTAATTTTTCTATTTATTCATTACGCTTTTTGAATCTATTATCTAAAGAATTAAGTGACTTAAAATGATCTAACCAAATATCAGCAGCAATATTTTCTGAGGGATCACAACTATCTGATTCCTTGAGTTTTCTAACTAAATCCCAGTATACCTGAGGATTATAACACTCTAGATTATCTAACTGATTTAAAATGTCTTCTTTATACTTTCTACTTTTATTATATTGTCTCAACAATTTATAGAATCTACCATGAATGTAAGGGTCATTTGGATATTTAGAATATAATTCAGCATAAGATACAACATTCTTTCTCATTTTTATAAGGTCTATATCAAAAAACTTTTTATTTGTGTATATTTTTCTTGAAGATTTTTTCGGTGGAGAAGGACGCCTCAAACATTTTTTAGAGGCTGTTAATAAAATTTCATTAAGTTTCACAGCCAGCTCATTAATATCAGAGCTGGTATCAAAATGTGAAATAAGATTTTTGCTGTCTTTATCTTGCAGAGCTGATTGAAAGGCCTGAGGGGAGTTTTCCTGCCATTTGAATTTACTACCCATGACTTTAGAATTCAGCTGTGGAATTATATCAAGGAAATGATGGCTAAGAATTTTCCATGATAATTTACAGTGACAGTCACTTAAAGTTGGGTTAAAAGTTGAAACATTAAAATACAAAATGTTTTTCATCAAACTATCTGAAGCCAGTAAATAATCGACAACACTGGTACCCATGTGATTATAGCATGTATATTTACCTAAAGAATCACCCAAAGTTCTACCGTTTAACAAACGAATTTGGTTCCCCAGGCATAATTCAATCAGCTCTTTACCTCTAGTATCGACTGTTGTATCTCTTCTGTTTCTAACATTTAAATTGAAATCAACTGGATAATTATCATTACTAATTGGAAGATGATCTGTACTGTCCGAGGACACAAAGTCTAATAGATTACCACAACGTGCATTAAAATCCCCACAAAGTAGGACATCACCCTTAGACTTAAAATGTAATATGTCCTTTTCTAACAGCTGAAGTATATCAGTGGACAGATTTTTAGTATAAATGGATTGGGCTGGTGGATCATATGCCAAGCATAAATATAAATCATGATTAAAGTTAAAATAAGATTTATCAAATTTCATCCACTGAAAGTCTTTTTGTGAGTTCACTAGCAAAGAAATATGAGGCTTTAAGGCCTGTTTGATAAATATAGCTAACCCAAAATATCTACAGTTGCCAGAAATGGGCCGACAAACAGGGTAGTATTTATAACCATCTATAGAGAGGGGGGTATTATACCCTATGTGTGTTTCCGCTAGGCGAATAATATCATATGCTTTGATCTCGGACAGAAACATATCATCGTCCAATTTGTTCATACCACCATGCACTATGCCTCCAACATTCCAGAAGCAAAATTTAAGATCTTTCTTTACTTTTGGTTTACTAGAATTACATGCATTACCTTGAGATCTTGATGGAACAGATCTATTAGCTTTACTATGACACATAATAACAAGATGTTAAAATACAAATAAAAATATAAGGTAATGCTCTTACAATAAAATTGAGCAGTTATAGATAAACAATGTTCTATTGCTACAGGGTGTCTAGACAACACAAACTGCTGTATATCAAGTGTATATTTAACTTTTTATAATACTTGTTTGGTCTTAAATATTAAGTTATTTAACACTAGACTGTAAATTTAATTATTTCTTTCTATTGATTCCATCTGGATGGAGGACACCCAGTGTTTTTATCCAAAACCTCTCCCGATTTTCTCTTTGCCTATTTTGCCATGTATATATATATACAACTCTTCTAAACATCAACCCAACAATGAACCAGTCGTCTACTTTCCCATAAAAAGGCTTTAATCGATCGTGATGAACGACCTGAAATTTTGAATTAAGATTATTTTGAATCCTATAAATAACATCAGATATAACTTCAGTTATTATATAAGGGCCGTCCAAATGTCTTTGTAGCTTTGGGTTTATGTGTTTGACTCTTGCTGATATTTTAAGTCATACAGGGTCACTTACTTTATAGGCATTTTGATTTGCTTTAATGTCATATTGACGTTTTTGCTTTTCACTAGCGGATATACTATTTTTACGAGCTTTTTGTTGTATTTTCCACATACGTGTTTCCAGGTTATGAACATAAGAATTTGCTGCTTCAGTTTCAGTAGGAAATTTATCCCTTTGTCCATAAATTAAATCTATTGGGAGCTCGATTTCACGACCAAGCATGAGCATACATGGGGATAATTTGGTGGTTTCATGTTTCGATGAACGATATGCCATTAAGGCCCAATGCAGCTGTTCATCACAGTCTTTGACATATTTACTGATTATGTCTTCTATAGAACGATTTAAACGTTCTACAAGTCCGCCACTCTGTGGACGAAAATCAGTTGTCATTGTTTTATGGATGCGTAGTTTTTCGCATAACTCCTTAAAAATCTTTGATTCAAATTGCCCCCCTTGATCTGTATTTATTTGGCGTGGAATACCAAGCCTACAGATAAATTTTTTAATAAAACTGTCGGCTACGGTATGAGCTTCCATGTCAGGCAACGGGTACCCCTTAGCCCATTAAGTGAAATAGTCGGAGACCACTACGGCATATTTGTCCCCCTTATAAGAGAGTGGAAAAGGGCCAACCAAATCCATGGCAACTCTTTCCAATGGGACATCGACATTGTATCGCTTCATTCTACTCCTAGACCTTGTAGGTGACTGTTTGCGTGAATTACAAACATGACAATTTTGCAAGTGTTTGATAATATCCTGCTAAAAACCCAACCAATAAAATCTATTTTGATCCCTTGCTGTAGTTTTACTTATCCCAAGGTGGCCACTCTGTACATCATCGTGTAACATTTCAAGAATTTCTTGTTTTAATTCATTGGGAACAATCAATTGTAAAATAGTTTCTTCAGTAGTTGAATGAATCCACTTTCTATATAGAATGTCATTTTTCATTATGACTCGATCCCACTGAGACCAATATTTTTTAAGCTGAATATTTTAACAGCAATTTCAGGCCAACTTGGTTTCTCTTTGAAATTTTCTTTCATTTTGTAAAGCTGAGAGATAATTGAGTCTTGCTTTTGAAAATCAGACATTTCCTTATCTGTTTATGCTTAAACCAAGTATTTGTGACATTGTCTTCATTTGACAAGTCTTCTGGACTCAAAACGTTCTTGGTTTTCCTGTAAGATTCATGAGACTTAACTTGAGAGAGCTCAGAGTCGTTTTGATCTTGTTTTGTACAATAACTACAGTCGACACATGGACGACGTGACAAGCCATCGGCATTGCCATGCTGTTTACCTGGGCTATGTTGTACCTTAAATTGGTAAGTAAGTGTTTAATACCTCAAGCCATCTGGCCATTTGATCCTCGGGATTTTTAAACCTAAGTAGCCAGGAAAGAGCACCATGATCTGAACGTACTAAAAATTTTGTCCCATACAGGTAATGATGTAAATGCTTTACGCTTAAAATGATAGCGAAAAGCTCTCTCCTAGTGACACAATATTGCCGTTGAGCTTGGCTTAGTGACTTGCTAAAATAAGCAACTACCATCTATTTACCATCATGAATTTGGGATAACACTGCCCCTATGCCAAAACCACTGGCATCTGTGTCCAAAATAAAGGTTTTTGACATATCTGGGTAACCTAATATTGGGGATGATACGAGACCATCTTTCAGTTTCTGAAAATGCTATGTTGCATTCAACAGTCCATTTAAATGAAGAAAAAAAATTTCAGTAAGTTTGTGTAAAGGTCGCTCTATATTAGCAAAATTTTGTATAAATTTACGGTAATAAGAACTGGTGCCTAAAAAGCTCCTGACATATGTTATATTCTTGGGTATAGGCCACATTTTAACACTTTCAATTTTTTCCGGATCAGCTGCAATTTCTTTCTTTGAGACAATGTGTCCAAGAAAGGAAACTTTATTTTGGAAAAAAAACATTTCTTAGGGGCAACCTTTAGACCTTGAGCTGAAATACGATCCTAAACGTCTCCGAGTCTAGTCAAATGTGATTCAAAAGAATCTGAAAATACAATGATATCATCAATGTATATTAAACAGGTTTGCCAATTAAGTCCTGCCAAAGTATACTCCATGAGTCGCTGAAAAGTAGCAACATCATTACATAAGCCCATAGGCATTACATTGAAATGGAATAACCCTTTGGTACTAGTAAAAGCCGTTTTTCCTTATCTTTTTCGTCCATTTCTACTTGCCAATAACCACTAGAGATGTCTATTACGCTCAGCCATTTGAAACCTCTTAGAGCATCTAATGCATCATCGATGCGAATCAAAGGATATGAGTCATGTACTGTTATGTTATTTAAAGGACGAAAATCAATGCATATTCTCGTACTGCCGTCACTCTTATTTGTACCTGGCACAATACATGATGCACAAGGACTTTAAGAAGGTTCAATGACAGTCACTCCACAATCAAGAAGTCTTTGTATTTCGTCATTTACTTCATCTCTTTTGGACAGGGGTAAACGACGGGGTGCCTGTTTTATTGGTTTGGCGTTTCCTGTGCTAATTGTATGCTTTATAGCACTTGCTCTACCAAGATCACTTTTATTTTTGGAAAATGTTTGATCATACCTTAATTCTACAGCATTTTGCAAAGATTTACCTTCCGTCTAAAAACGCCAATCTTGAATATAAAAATGACGAACATTTATCAGGTGAAGCATGGAAAAGCAGTGTGATTCTTAATGCACTTTTTGACTGAGTTTTTTTTATTGCAAACAAGTCAAGCTAGTGAAAATACTGCTTTAAATTATTTTGCAAAGTTAGATAGCGGGCCTTAGATTTGAAGGTCATACTTAACACTAACTAATGTACATGTACAAGTCTTTAAATGACTTTGAAACATTCAAATACGAAATAAAAGAGGAATCTTGGTGATTATGTTGGCTTCGCACTGTCCAGCGGTAAATAAATATGCATATTCAGGACAAGAACATTTAACAAGCTAATTCATAAAGGAGGAGTAAAAGATACCAGAGGGACATTCAAACTCATAAATCGAAAGTAAACTAACGCCATGGCTACAAAAGAAAAGACAAACAATAGTGAAGAAAAAACATCAAAGAAATTAAAACCTACAAGCAACACGAATCCCACCAAAAGCTGGGGGTGATCTCGGCAACTCCGAAAGGGAACAAAATACTGCTTCACATGTGACAACCGTCATGTTGTTCATAAGATAACAGTCCACCGACACGGACATAGCATTATCACTTCGAGCCAATCAATTCTTTGATCAAACTCCTTCATGCTGCGTGCTAAGCGGAGAAGCAACAAATACAAATCTTAAAGTCTCTGTTTTCATCCAGCCGGGTTTCAACCTAGGACCTCTCGCACTCGGGGTGATCACGCTACCACGTATTCGTGAATCCATCAAATTAAAGGAAAGTAAACGAGATAGAAATCAATTATTTTTCAAGAGAAAACATAACTACAAACTGTTTAATGTCAGTACAGCACAGGTAGAAAATTTAAATTCTTGAAAATTACATATTAAAGCATGCACATTATTTTGAATAAAACATAATTGTACTGTTGCTGTTGAAACCATATGTTGTTCAACTGCTAGGTAAAATAGCCACAACAAATATGATAACTCATGTAAATAACAAATCAACTCAAAAAAGAAAATGATTTCTTTTAATTCCTGTATTATAAAATAAAATATCTGTTTCTTTTGACATATATAGCCATATACATATGAGCTATATATGGTGCGTCTAGTTGTCATGTTCTTCGTATTTCCTAAAAATACAAAACAAAACGATTGATTTCGACTTTAAATGTTGTTGGTTGATGATCAAAGAAAAACAAATAAATATTATAAAGACTAAAAGTAGTCAATTACCAATTCCATCTTGAGTTTGCTAATAAAACGTCCAGATGTTTTGCTCAAATGAAAAATATTTGATTTGAAATGAAGAAAAATGTTTAGTTTTCACAGTAATATGAGCAAGCAAAGACAACGCGTTTGACTTACTTATTAAAAATACTTTTAAATCAGTTGAACTAAAACAATTCTATAAACAATATACCATATGCCAACCCCCTCCCCCTATGAATATTTTGAATATTCAAACAAACTAAAATATGTCCGTTTTTTTTTTTTGTAATAACAAACAGTGGTAATGATTGCCACCGGTAACGACATTGAACAAAATCGTCATTGCTCCTCCAAATGACACTGTAACAACAACTGTACAATAGCGTACCTTTTTTGCCTTTCTTCTGCTTTTTTAATTCAGGTCTGGTTTTGTCCTGTCCACTTTGTTTCCTTTTCCTTTTCTGTGTAATCTGTATCTATGATAGAAAAATACTAATGTTCTACTAGTATATAAGGTGTAAACAGATCAATGGCAAAGGTATTATTGCATACGAGAAATCATTTTTTTTATTAATATTAATTATCCATTAATATTTGAATTGAAGTGTATATTTCTGAATGTTTTATTACTAAATTTAAAAATTATGACGAAACTAGGGTTTACACTTCTCCAGGAAAAAGAATAAATGAACAACAAAATGAACAAGCGTTAGCCTTTTGAAAAGGCTATTCGACTCTTAGCTGATAAAAATGGAAAGTGCTCTCGCTTTGTAGATTAATTCCTTTACTAGAATAGCCACGTGCATCAATCAACAAATTTTACAACACACGAGAGGTCACACGCTATGAAGTAGTATCGTTTAACGTTGTTTTTTAATCAAGAAGATTCGACTTTTTATAGATAAAGGTTACCTGTGTAAAATCTAATTGCTAAAATAGAGAGGACAAATCCGATACTGTACGAGATTGAAGGACATTTACTTAGTTTGGATTGTCCTAACCAATCAATAAACTTTGATTATTCACGTCTCGTAATATCTTCCAATCAGGTAGCATGACAAATTCACGCCCTAACTGTCCATCGTTCAATTCTTAATCTCGACTTAGAAATCGAGAACTAGGAGTCGAGAATAACAAATGTATCAACAAACGACAAACACTGAATTAAATATGTTAGCGGGATCTGCTCCCTAACTTAGGACAGTGGACAGTAGTGTAACAGTACAACATAGGGAATGAACTATAATAACAATCAGTTGAATGAGGCTTAACTTTTCAGATGGATACAAGTAGAAAAACATTAAACAAAAACACAGAGTTAACGTGGCTGAGTACTTGTACATTCCGACAACATAAAGACACTAAGAACGGACCTGAGAGTAACTCTTTATCGCTCTAAGTCTGTATGTCATTGTATTCTACTCAAGTACTGAAAAATAAATGTACCTAAATATTACAATAATTCTAAAGTAAAGAAATAGTACTAAATATTAAAAGTAAATTTCCAGTACTACAGATTTAAAGTAAAGAAAAAGTACCTATGCAATAGTAGCTGTGTAAGTCAGAAATCTGATGTACAGTAGTTCTCGTTCGTTAATGTAATTTATACGTGTTTCTCGTTTCTCGTTTTTTTATATAGACAACGTAGGTTTTCCCGTTTGAATGGTTTTACACTATATAAAAAAGAAGATGTGGTATGATTGGCAATGAGACAACTATCCACAAAAGACCATTTTGGGGCCCCTTATAGCTTGTTGTTCTGTGTGAGCAGAGGCTCCGTGTTGAAGACCGTACATTGACCTATAATGGTTTACCTTTTTTTATTTTTAAATTGTTGTTTGGATGGAGAGTTGTCTCATTGTCACTCATACCACATTTTTCTATATCTATATAGCATGTATAGTATATATTTGACATTTACACACTGTAAGGTAAAATATCTTTGTGGTTTTAATCAGAATCGGCTCAGTAAAAGGTCTAATACGAGTTGCATTTACATTCTTTTTAAATTTATCTGTAAAACTCACGCAACTCTATTTTTCTCTCGCGAAAATGTAATGTCCGTTAATTTCTAATTCCGTACAAACGTGACACACCCAAACATGCATATTCGATTAGCAATAATCAAGAATTATAATCATATAGCTCATTGCGGCAATTTGAGCCAATTTTAAACATATTTACCTAAAGATATATATTAATTGTGAGTTCTATAACACACCAGAAACTATTTTAGAATTTCCAATGTTTCTGTTGTTCTTATCGGTTAGTTCAAACATAAAAAAAACAAGAATGTGTCCAAAGTACACGGATGCCCCACTGGCACTATTATTTTCCATGTTCCATGGACCGTGAAATTGGGTCAAAAATTTAATTTGACTTTAGAATTAAAAAGGTCATAATCATAAGCATCAAGTGTACTAAGTTTCAAGTGGATTAGACTACATCTTCATCAAAAACAACCTTGACCAAAAACTTTAACCTGAAACTCACACTTTCATTTTCTATGTTCAGTGGACCGTAAAATTGGGGTCAAAAGTCTAATTTGGCTTTAAAGTTAGAAAGATCATATCATAAGCAACAAGAGAACTAATGTGCGGGAATTTCTCGCTACATTGAAGACCTGTTGGTGACCTTCTGCTGTTGTTTTTTTCTACGGTCGGGTTGTTGTCTCTTTGTCACATTCCCCATTTCCATTCTCAATTTTAAGTTTCAAGTTGATTGGACTTCAGCTTCATCAAAAACTACCTTGATCAAAAACTTTAACCTGTGGACGAACGAACGAACGAATGGACGAACGAACGAATGGACGGAGCCACAGACCAGAAAAGATAATGGCCCTCTACTATCGTAGGTGGGGCATGAATATATATTCAATAAATAAAAAGTTAATAAACAGTATTTATATAAGTAAACAAATCATGAGACACATGACATTAAGCTTCAGTCTATAATGCGGTCAGTCAAGTTTACCTCACAACGTCCTTTTAAGATCTTTTAACACATTGGATAGTTTAAACATCAAATTAGAATATGCATGTAGGAAACACATTTTGATTAACTCTTAATTCATAAAATAGATATTGTTTTCGATAATAATATTCTTTTTTTTTAACTGACCACGAATTAGAATATGAACCACTTCTTTTTTTTAATTGGAAAAGTCATTCCCGACTACTTATAAACTTTGAAAGATCAAATTAAAGTTAAACATGCTTACCTCTTCTCCGTCCATATTGTCATTTTGTTGGAATTGATTGTCTAAGCTTGGTGCTGTTGATAGTTTTATGCAAACCATCGTAATTAAGAATAATTTGAAATGAAAAATTTCAAAATAACACTTTTGATTGAACACAACTCTCATTTAAAGAAAGAAAGCGCGCGTTTTCCGGCTCCAAGTTTCCTACTAGGGTGTGCGATTTTTCACATTGATTTACTTCACAGTTCAAAAGAATTCGCACAGACTTGAAAGGATATCGTGTTACATTTAACAAATTATCTTTACCGTTGGAATTTCATCTAATTAGACTTTAACCATGCAGAGATCCTGGACATTAATATCTGATAAGAATATTTACATAACAGCGTATTTACTTTCAGATCTGTAAATGTTACGTTATTTCTTGTCTGTTAGGTTTTGAAGTTCTTTCGGATTTAAGCATGCCACATGTTTCATTCAATTTAACGGAAAAATAAAATTTTGGTCACACAAAGAATGTTATATATGCCGATTAAAAAACACATGAAATTATTTTTTTTCAAATGCGATGTTAAAAATAACAAACAATTTTTAACAAGACTGTATAAAATTTCCCTATGCAAAAAACATCATTATATATTGTACTATTCTTTTGCTACTGAGGCTGTGTGCTGTTATCTCCTCGAGGGGGAGGAGGCAGACACTTACTATATAATTAGTGGTAGGGATGAGCCGCTGTAATAGGTCACTTTTACATGCTCTATGATATATGAAAAGGGTGAGAAATTCAGATTCAATATATCAATAGGTTGATATTATCACTTGCTTGATTATATCATAAGTATCTGAAGTTAATCAGATGTCCGTATTTATTTTTGATGCGGTTAAACCACAGTCGTAAATGCATCAGTTATTTGTCAAACCAATTAAACTCTTTTTATTCTGATGTGGTTTTTCCACTGATGCCAGTGATAGATGCAATAAATCCAACCATTTTGACATTTGCACCTATTTAACATTAAAGGGTTTGTATACTAAAACATGATAACAATAATTTAGAGAAATTCCATTATGACAGTGTCCTTGAAGAGAGAACGGCAATGTAACTTTTAATTAGTTTTTAATTATTATTGAACATGTTAAAATCAGTGAAAGTATTACTCTCTAGGGTGATATTAAATTTATCTAATCATAGATGTTATACCATCTATGATCTGACCAAACGCAATAAGAAGAAAGTGTTTAAAATTAGACGAATTTATTGAAAAGGAAAGTTATATTATTGCGCTACTACGTTGCTTAATAACAATGAACGTGATGATGAGCGGGACAAAAAAATTTATACTAATGTACCAGAAGATGAAGAATATTCAAATATATCTATAGGTCTTATTTTTGTTAATTGATAGAATGAAATTCAAAACAGTGTGGCTGTGGCCATTGATTGACACATCAAATTCATCCATTGACTGGGACAATTTGGGTGAACGTTTGTATGTAACGACCAATGCTTACTATGTACTTTTTAAAGACACTTAAACTATGGGGTCACCAAAGGTTCTCAACAACTTAATAAAGTAATTCGAAAAATTAATCAGAAATAAAACGATGTTTTGATTTATATCAATTATATAAATCAAAACATAAAGGTTATTCCTGATTAATTTTTCGAATTATTTTATAATTAAAGGCGTTAAGAAACCTTTGGTGACCCCACAGTTTAAATGTCTATCGTAGGTATGTCGTGAACAGTAGTCGTTACAGACAAACGTTCACGTAAATTGTCCCAGTCAATGGATGAATTTAATGTGTCAATCAATGGCCACAGCCACACTGTTTTGAATTTCATTCTATATAACAAGGAAGGTATATATTTTTGATAAACAAAAAATATGAAAAGGGTGGGGTACTCGATGTCCCAGCTGCTCACCCCTACCAAAAACAAAATTAAAGTGTCCCCCCCCCCCCCCCCCGAGGTTTTCTCTAGAAAACCTTCTTTAATTAATAGTTTGTTTATATGCATCAGGAAATTCACACAGCTACACATACATTCGAAATAAAAATAAATTAATTGATAAGCATGATTCGTATTTTTAAAAAAGCCAATTGTACACACTTTGGACAAGCATAACATAATTTACTTTTCAGGCTTTATCAGGGAGATATATTTTTTTTTATCAAATATCTGATGCATTTACGTCTCATCTGGTGATCTTGATGCCAATGAATGGTCCCTTTCACCATCCCCGAAAGAACGAGAGCAATGTTTTATATTAATATGCATAATTTCGTTGTTACTAGTGGTTTGTAATAAATCTAGCTATTTATAACAGCCTTTGCCAGGTGTGAAAACGTAAAATATTGTTGCATATGATAAAAGATTCAGAATTGCGACTTGTTATCTGGATAAAGACACTGTTGCTATAGAAATGCACAAAAAAAAAGAGAATATGATTCAGCAATCGATGGACAAACAAAAAAAGACATATAGATTCAACAATTAGTCTTCAAGAATCTGTAAAATAGAAACAACAGAAGATGTTGCATGATTGGCAATAAGTCAACTCTTCACCAGAGACCAAATGTAAGAAGTCGGAAGCATATTGTTCAGTGGTTGTCGTTTGTTGTTCTGAATCATACATGTATATTGTTTCTCGTTACTAAATATTTATATGTATTAGACCGTTGGTTTTCCTGTATGATTTCAAGTTGTCAAAAAAAAAATCAGCTTCTCCTTTTCGTGTGTAGTTTAGACTTAATGTTTTATATTATTATTATTATTAGCATGATTTCCAAAAAACTCCATCAGGTCATAATATACAGATACGGGTGACATACAGACTAAGAGATAAAATCGAATAATAATTTCATTTCTTAGAGCTGATTTTTTAAATTTATTATAAACAAAATCATAGAATTTCAAGTGGGTTAATGTATCAAATACTAGTACTATATATGTCAACATATTCAACACAATCTTCCTAAAATGCTGCAGTGAGAAAACAAGGATCCAAAAAGAAAGATTTTGAAAGCAGAGAATACTGTACACCTTTAATATATGATCAGCACGACTATATCAAATGAAAATACGAAAACTAAGAATTCAGACTACAAATTGGGCTTAGGAACTTTAATAAGTCTCTAAACCGTGATGTTGCCTATGTGTTTTGAATTTTCTCGATGTGATGAAGACTCATTGGTGCATGGCCTTTGGCAGTCCAGACCTGTTCTTTGTCGAGTTGTTGTCTTTTTGACTACTTTCCCATTTTCATTCTCAATTTTATCTAGTATTATATTCTATATAATCATTTCCGCAACTCGTCAAATCGATTTCAGTCATAAATATTTTAAGTCATTCGACTATTACGTCTATAATCAGGCACCTTGCCATTAAGTAACATTGCATATCTTGAATTTTTATTTGAAATAACTGTATCACGTATTATGTTTACAGCGGATGACCTTAAGGGCACTCCGGTGTATTGCTATCGCCTAGATTTCCATTACGTAATATTCGTTTTGGTTCAAGTTTTAACCGATCTATAAACATGATAAGTACGTAAACATTCCTCGCTTGTTGAAATTCATTTCTTCAATGAATACTCACCAAATACTTTTAAGAAGATAAATTAATAATATTAAAATGTTTTGTTGTAAAAAAAAAATCATAAATATCTATGCACATGCTTGCGAAAAAATATATATCAAGAACGTTTGCAACTCAAGGAACGATAACTGCATGGATAATTAAACAGTGTTTGCGGGTAAAATACGACATTGTAAACGAAATCCGGAAAATTATCATGGTTTTCCCAAGTCCGAGTCCGTAATTAGTTTCAAAAACCGGAAGTCGGTCATTTGCAATGTTTTTGAAGCACCTGCTGTGCAAGTTTCTTGGATTTTAACCTATTTAAATACCTTTTCACATTAATAAAATGTTTTACTGACTTTCTGTGTTAGTAGAAGTAAGTTAGATAAATTATTATGTCGATTAACAGAAGCCTTTGTCAAAAAACAGAATCGGTTGATATTTTTTTTTTTTTTTGAAGATCCAATAAAAAAATTAGGGTCGGGGCTTAAAAAAAAAAGGGTCGATCGGGTTACAGGAAACTCAAATTCTTTTTTTCTCGGCCCTACTCAAATCCATTCTATAAGAAAAATCGGAATTATTACAGAACAGTGTCCACCATGCACTTGCACAGGTAGTTGCACTATTATTGATAAAGTAGAATAGAATGTTATACAAAAGCATGAAAATAATATATACATGTAACTGTAATGTACAATTATTAATATAACAATAAACCAGTCTAAGAGTATACTGATTTGTATCACTACAATATAGTAGTCATTACGGTGAGGTTGAATTCCCTGTCATTTATTTATCCTCCATGCACGAACTTGTCTCATATTTTTTTTTTATATCTGAACATTTACATCACTTTCAGGTATAGAGACGTGAGTTTTTTCTGAGACAAGTGCTTGTCGGATTATCCACAGGAACTTGCGGTCATCCGATGTTCAGTACTTCAGTACTTTGATTTTTGATTGATTTCAGTGTAAGGGTCTCAGTATTGAATCGTAAAGAATAGGAATGTCTGTTAAATTAACTAAATAATTTTAAAAAAACAAAACAAAATCAAAAACGAGAATTAAACAGTTGCCGAAAAAGTAAGGTGTCAATCATACTTGTTACCTCATAAGAGAAACTCGTTTTGATGGGCATGTATATATAAATATATATTATACCTGCATGGAACGAATCTCGTATACCAAATATGTATTTTCATTAGTTATAATTAATATGAATTTCACAGAATAAGTATGAAGTGTTTTTATAGTCGCTGAATTATGAAAAGTAGAATAAAGACAATTGACAAAATGACAGATCGAAACTTTGTAAGATGAACTTCCCTTTGGAATTGCATTACATTTGTTCCTTCTAAGCCTTTTACAGTTTGCTGTACGATTTAAGTTTGCTCATTGTTGAATGCCATTTTGTGACCTATAGCAAATGTTGCTTACTCTTTAACTGTTTGGTCTCTGGTGGAAATTTCTCATTTGCAATCATACCCCATCTTCTTATTTTCATATTGTAACGATGGCAGCCAAAACATAAACAAATTTAATGCCGCAAAATCTATATAGGTGTGTCTCATAAGTCAATAAACTTATAATCATGTAGGGTTTACATGCATGTGTCATACTGTGTTAATTTTGGTATTTATATAAGTTGGTCCTGAATGCTACATTTGTTGTGTTTGTTGTATTCACAACTTACATTTGTAGAAACACTCAGTTCTGTGTATACTGTTGGGTATACCTGGTGTCTTTTTTTGTTGTTGTGGATGAACACATATAGCTTGCCACGTCCGGTTTATGTTTTCGTTAGAGGTTTATGTTTTCGGAGATTGAAATAGAAAAATAACTGAGGCATTATCATATAATAGATCTGATTTAATCAGAAAAAAAGGCCAAACAAACACAAAGGAAATTCCTTTAGTATTGGCAACGAAATTTAATCCATGCATTCATAAATTAAAACAATGCATTAGTAAACATTGGGATCTACTAAAACAGGATGCAGTTTGCAACGAAATATTTTCACGCAAACCAATAATAGCTCATAAAAAGCATAAAAATATTGCAGATCTATTGACAACGACAAAATCAAAATAAATTGATATAGGTAAATCCGTGATGATGACGGGCCTAATGCTATAATGCTTAAACCCTTTCATAAATGTTATACATTTATCACTAGCATATAATACAACAATCGTTAAATTAATGTCGGATTGATTTGAAGCAATTGCAAGTCTAGTAATACTAGCATCATGTGATCAATATTTTTTAATATAATTACAATAAAATACTTATAGTATGTATACGGAGTCTTCCGAATAAGATTGATTGCTATCGGAATTCGAATTGATGTTGGAATACGTGGATGTTAGGTGTCACTTTTATTCAAAGGCCTTATGGCTGCATACATCTACTTCATTTGGACTATGATTGGTATTTTATAGCTAGGCACTATGTTTGGATAGGGCTGTATTTTCTAGATACCCTTTGTCGTTTTTTAACTCACAAATATCTCATATCACCATGCATGATCTCCTTTAACTCACAAGTTTTTCAAATGAAATATTCAAGTTTATATATCCATAAATAAACACATGAAAAATGCCGATGAATCTTTATCCACTTAGTTTTTCACAGACGTACTGATAATCCTTCAAATGTCTTGTTGTGTCGTTGGGTTTTTGTCTCAATGACGTTAACATCTGATCTATCTTCTTTCATTGGTACGGTTAAACACCACATTCACGGTCAATCGTGCCACTTAATATATTAAATAATATACTCTTGAAACCAAAATTCAGGTCAATATCAACCATTGTCAACAAGATAAATGAAACATAAAAGACAGATTTATTTTTTAAGCTTTGGTCAAACTTATGAACATTGGTTGCTTCATATACGGTATCCTGTTACGGAGTGGCCGAGGCCCCATGCCACTTAAAATTGGTTGCTTCATATACGGTATCCTTTTACGGAGTGGCTGAGGCCCCATGTCACTTAAAATAGTATATAAAATGTTTATGCTACTGGTATATCAAACACAATGGAAATATAGGTACAATGTATACAACTGTAAAAACATTTTTGTACAATTATGTAGAACCTGCGTCATTTTGTCGAGGAACAGAGATTTGACATTCATTCATTCCGTCGTAGATGTCGGTAATATTTAAGTGCAGTCTATTGTAAAAAAGTTGGACATCGATAAATTTGTCAAACCGTCATTTTATGATCAAAAGACAATATTCAGAGAACATGTTTGGAAATATTTCTTTTTTTTTCATAAACTAGTTATACTTCTAAAGGGACTTAATATGTTTTAATTTACATTAAGATACATTTTGAGATTAACGTTTTAAGACTTCCATAAACTTTAATGACGCCTTGGTATAGAAGCATGTTTATGATTTATACGGACTGATTGATTGTTGGTTTCATAAAGTTCAGTGGCAAATATTAAAATTGAGAATGGAATTCGGGAATGTGCCAAACAGACAATAATCCGACAAGAGAGCAGGCATAATCAGGACGACAAAAAATTACAATACAACCACTATATGTCGGTCCTTAAATACAGATTCTGATCGGACGTGGTTGTGTACTTATACATCCGGCACAGTCAAATAGACAAACCACTTAACAAGAGTTTTACTGTCGGTCGAAAGAAAACCAAAGTGACCATATTTCTATTCTTAGTTTAATATGATCGTAAGTTATGATGAAGACAATATCTGAATCTAAGATTAAAATTTCAGACATTTTTTATTTTTTTTTTGGGGGGGGGGGGGACTTCAAGGTTTAATTGATAGGTGGTGCAGCTATTATTTATAAATGTTTAAATTATAAGACATCTTTCTTTTGTTGAAACTCACTTAACAGACCTACTACATTTTTTCCATTTAAATCAGTATATTATCTGTCTGTTTGTGGTTTTCTTTTTTAGCCATGGCGTTATCGGTTTATTTTCGAACTATGAGTTTGACTGTGACAGTCCCTCTTATAAATATCAACTTCCGCTAGTGTCATTCCTTTTCAAAATTCAATTACTGACTAATTTGTATATCCATCCAAGTAATTAAAGTGTGATTATTTTATTTTACAAGGTATAAGGTTAAATTTCCTACTTTGGAAACATACAGTGAATAATGTTTTTCAAAAGGTTTTATTCATCACTAAAGCATTGAAAATAAATATTCAAATTTCAATAGTTTTAAATTTGAAGGGATTCAATTTGAATGCATTACATGTAGTTTTATTTTTCTTCTCAAATATAAAAATATGATTTTGTAATTTATTGTATTATTATTTAGTTAGATTATGATAAACGCTAAATATTAAATATGCTTGTATTATTGATATCCTTCGGAACATACATATCTTAATTTGTGTATTTAGGTGATTTTATCAGTAGTCGTCCAGACATATCTAACAACATAATCATTTAATTATTAGTATATATAATCAATTGCAGGGTTCAACGCTATGAGTGGCCGTTCATGTCAAAATAGTGATGGTTCCATCTAGATGCATTTTCCATCTAGATACTTTGTACAAGTATCTAGATACTTCACTCAAGTATCGAGATACTTCGACGAAGCATCTAGATGGTTGTAACATCCATCTAGATACTTTTCCGAACTGACTAAATTAATTTTCTGCATCTAGATACTACCCACTTCTATCTAGATACTTCGCACTTCTATCTAGATACATCACACTTCTATCTAGATACTTTGCACTACCATCTAGATACTTCGCACTTTCATGTAGATACTTTGCACTTCTATCTAGATACTTCGCATTTCCATCTAGATACTTCATACAACTATCTAGATACTTCGTACAACTATCTAGATACTTCGCACTTCTATCTAGATACTTCGCACTGTCATCTAGATACTTTGCACTTCCATCTAGATACTTCATACAACTATCTAGATACTTCATACAACTATCTAGATACTTCACACAACTATCTAGATACTTCGAACTTCTATCTAGATGCTTCACATTTCTATCTAGATAGTTTGCACTTCTATCTAGATGATTCACACTTCTATCTAGATGGTTTGCACTTCTATCTAGATGCTTCACACTTCTATCTAGATGGTTTGAATAAGCATCTAGATACTTCGAAGAATTATTTAGATTGTAATATTGAACTGATATGAAAGATATTAACATTTCAATGCTTTATAAACAAGAGTTCCCTCAACCAACATACATAGCTAAACTCTGACAAGACTTTACACCGTTTTTCTTTATTTCTGATTGCCTAAGGTATTAATTCTTTTAAAATAACGGTGTTTCGGGATTTTTTAGATTGGCTCACTCTATAAGTGGCCTACCTTGGGTCCCTTTTCAAAAGTCTCCCAACTAATGCCGGGTTTCGGCAAAATATTCTTTAAGATTTCTGCTGCGTTTATACGCAATGATAGGCACTTTTTTAAAAATTTGTCTGCATATTTCATCTGACTGTAAATTATTCCAGGACTTTCTTAATGCTGTACCCAGCCCTTTAACTGCTGGGTTATATTTAGTTATGAGAGTCAAAGGTATATTTTTCTTAATGGTCTTTCTAGTTAATGTATGGCAACGTTTAACTTTGTTGCAAGTATCTGAAATCAGATCTCTAGTAATTCGTTTATTATATCCTCTGGCTACTAATTTTAGTTCAAGGTTACTTAGGTGCTTGTTCAAATCGATTTCATTATTATTGTTTCTAATGTGCCGTATAGTTTCTCCCACAGTGATACTTTTAAAGGTACTCTGTGGATGAGAGCTATTAGGTGGCAAATATTGATAAGTTTCTGTCTTTTTAATGTGAGATTTGACATCCAAGATTCCATTTATATGAAATCTATTACCTTTATAAACCTCTAAATCTAGGTAGGTCATTAACTCTTCAGATACTTCATATGTAAATTTTAACAGATTGTCGATCTTATTAGCAATGCTAAAAAATTCCTCTATTTGTAACATATTACCAGTGAAGACCATAAAGCCGTCATCCCTATATTGACAGTGTAATTTAATGTGTGTTCTGTACTGGAATTTATCTAATATCATCTTTAGTATAGAGGCCAGATGTAAATCTGTGCACGTAGGCGATAAAATCCCTCCCATGGGGGCGCCTATTATCTGTTTATAGATGTGTCCATTAAATTCAAATTCATTGTTTTCTAATACTATTTTAATTAGCTCAGCTAAATCTGCTAAATTGGGGATTTGAAAATTATATGATAGCTTGTCAATTTTTTCTAAATTGTTGACTAATGTTTCTTGCAAATCTTTTATTTGCATGTTTGTATACATCGAAGTAACATCATAGGCAATCAGAAAACATTTGTTTTCTATCTTTTCTTTCTCTAATTTTACAATAAAATCTTTAGAGTCTTGAATGAAGAATGGATCTTTCCTCAATAAAGGTTTAAAAATTAGATCTAAGAATTTTTCAATTCTACAAGTTGGGGAATTGCTTTTGTTGACAATAGGTCTAAATGCAACCTCAATATCTGAATGGTTAAAACCTTGTTTAATAATATTTTTAACTACCTCTGGGTTAATTTTGTGGATTTTAGGTAGAAAATACATGTGCCCATGTTTTGGGTTATGACTCTGTGTCAGAAAATTATATGTTTTCATATCTATTTCTTTTTGAGAAAACAATTTCCTAATTATCTCTTCTATCTTTTTACTAATAGATGCAGTATTAGGTTGTTCAAGTTCTACGTAGTATATGCTACGTAGGTGATTTTCTCCTGCTCTCGTATAGTTATTCTTATCTATTAATACTGTAGTATTATTTTTGTCTGCTTTAGAAATATAAATCTCAGAATTATTAGAAATTTTAAATAGTGATTTACGTTCTACTCTCGACAAATTGTCTTTAAATGAGTTCACCTCCAAGCTAGATATAGCCAGCATTGTGCCTGTTATATAATTTTCAAGAGCATTGTTGCACCTTGGAGGTACATGTCCTGTTTTTAAGTATAATGGATGGAGTTCTGTATTTTCTGATGTGTTAGAATAACAAAACCTACATCTCATTTTCCTGGCTAATTCTATAAAATCTGCCATTATATTATTTCTGACATGAAATATATTAGGGCTCGGAACAAATTTAGTTCCTTTACTCAGTAGGAGGATCTCTTCATTAGATAATTTTGTTCTAGTAAAATTAAGAATAAATTTCTTATTGAACTCAGCTCGAGTTCTCTTATTTCTTTGGGTTTTTGAATTAACCCTTCTCTTGCGATTTATTAATCTATAAGATTTTCTAAAGCGTCTGCTACCCATGCTGATAAAGAAAATCACTGCCGAGAAGGAAACAATAATCAAAGTACTGAAGTACTGAACATCAGAGGACCTCAAGTTGTGTTGATTTATTGATAAATGACAGGTGTTTTTATTATACCTACCAGACAGATATGTTCACCATACAATATAGTACAAATATTAAATATAATATGCTATCATATCTGAGATACTGAAAAATCGTTAGCGTATAACTTATAATAGATAATCAACATAGCAAACAATTCTTCGAGTAGCTATATAGTCACTCACTGAACTATGAAAAAGAGGTTCAAGACAATCATTTCAAAACAGATAAATTGTAATATTGTGGCTAATTAAAAAATAAAGTGGGGAAAATATATTGTTTTGGCAAAAGGGGTGGCGAAAAAAATAATTGACCCAGGGGAAACTTTGGGGCTAAAGATACCAGATGAACAGCAAACTCATAAATGGAAAATAAACTTACAATTCCATGACTAAAACTGAAAAAGACATGCATACAAATAAAAGTACACTAGAAACAACATAGAAAACTAAAGACTGAGCAACACGAACCCCAACAAAACAGGTGATCTCAGGTGCTCCGGATGGGTAAGCAGATCCTGCTCTACAAATGGCATTAATTAACAATGTTTGTACACGTAGTATCCAGGTCTTTTTTCTGAAACATTTAGCTTTTGGATCAATTGCTAATTAAATGGATGTTAAAATTGAGAAAGGAAATGGTGAATATGTCAAAGCGACAACCACCCGACCATAGAGCAAACAACAGCCGAAGGCAACCAATGGGTCTTCAATGTAGCGAGAATTCCCGCACCCGTAGGTGTCCTTCAGCTGGCCCCTAAAATATGCATAATAGTACAGTGATAATGGACGTCATACTAAACTCCGAATTATACACAAGAAACTAAAATTTAAAATCATACAAGACTAACAAAGGCCAGAGGCTCCTGACTTGGGACAGGCGCAAAATTGCGGCGGGGTTAAACATGTTTATGAGATCTCAACCCTCCCCCTATACCTCTAGCCAATGTAGAAAAGTAAAAGAATAACAATACGCACATTAAAATTCAGTTCAAGAGAAGTCCGAGTCTGATGTCAAAAGATGTAACAAAAGAAAATAAATAAAATGACAATAATACATAAATAACAACAGACTACTAGCAGTTAACTGACATGCCAGCTCCAGACCTCAATTAAACTGATTGAAAGATTATGTCTTCATCATATGAATATCAGGTACAATCCCTCCCGTTAGGGGTTTAGTATCATACTATCATAAAATATATGAGAAGAACATAACCCGTGTCATGCCAACAACTGTTTTTTTAGAAATAAATGTGTTTAGTTCCGATGCAAAGACCCTATCAGTGAATCAATGTTAAAGCCAAAATATGCAATCTTTAATGACCTGACAACAGTATCGTAACTATATCCCCTTTTAATAAGTCTATTTAAAGGTTTTGTTAGTTTCTGAGGAGAATACTGACATTTTTGTGCTTTATAAAGAATATTTCCATAAAATTTTGGATGTGAAATACCTGAACGTATAAGATGTCTGCATGTTGAGTTATATTTACGAATTATTTCCTTATACCGGTGATAAAATTTAGTAAATGTTTTGACCAGTTTGTGATATCGAAAACCCTGGTGTAATAATTTTTCAGTAATACATAAATTTCTCTCGCTAAAATCTAATACATTGTTACATACACGAGCGAATCGTACAAGTTGAGATATATAAACACCATAAGATGGTGACAAGGGAACGTCACCATCTAAAAATGGATAATTAACAATAGGAAATGAAAAATCATCTCTTTTATCATAAATTTTTGTATTAAGCTTCCCGTTTATGATATAGATATCAAGATCGAGGAAAGGGCAGTGGTCATTGTTATCATTAGCTTTATTTAAAGTAAGTTCTACAGGATAAATTTCTTTAGTATACATACTGAAGTCGTCATTATTTAGAGCCAATATATCATCCAAATATCTAAAAGTATTGTTAAATTTTTGTATCAAATGTTGTTTTGATGGGTCTTTGCTAATTTTAGTCATAAATTGTAACTCATAACAATACAAAAACAGGTCCGCAATAAGTGGTGCACAGTTAGTCCCCATTGGAATTCCAATAACTTGACGATATACGGAATCTCCAAAGCGAACAAAAATGTTATAAATAAAAATTCAAGTGCATAAATAGTATCAAAGCATGTCCAATTGACATAGTTCTTTTGTTTATTGCTACTAAAAAATGATCTAAAAGAGTTTGAACATATGTACTCGCATTCCGACTTTTTAAATGCCCAGTTAATTAGGGATGTGAATTTTTTCTTAATAAGAATATGAGGCAAAGTGGTATATAGGGTAGAAAAATCAAAACTTTGAACAGATTCAAAATCACCAATATATGCATGCAATTTATCAAGTACTTCCAACGAGTTTTTGACACTCCAAAAGTAATTAATTCCACTATTTTCAAAGGCCTTATTTGAACAATTTATTATCAGGTTTTTTATTGTACCAAGTGTACTAGTAAGTAAAACAGACAATTTAGTAGTTGAACAATGGCTGGATAACACAGCAAGATTACTATCCCTTATTCTAGATTTTTGTTGCAGTCAAAAAATCTATAACTCTTTAAATGTTCATAAATAGCTTCACTAAGTTACATTTGTATCTTGGTTTTATTGTAACACAGTCAATCATTTATCCATCATATTTTTTTTTTAAATTAGCAGCTATACATGTACATTGTAGGTTCTGTTTTCTAATTAGGTCTTTCCACCTTTCCGTGGAAAGACCTATTGATTTTGTTCTGATAATTTTTTTTTTTTTTCTTCCGCCTAATTTTTTTTCTTGCGTAATTTTGTTGTTTCAAAAGATGTCGCTTAGATATTTGGAATATGATATCGTATAGTTTATACGCTTTAAAACTGACAACCGCGCAACTAGATACTTTGCATTGTAAGAGTTATCTCCCCAAACACTGTTTTTCTTGTGGCCACTACTCCTTCGCAACCGTAAAAGATTACGACAAATTTATTTTACCAAATTGCTCGTTACATCTTCAGAATTCGGAGTTTAGTTTTAACCGAAGCTATCCGGATACTCCATATGAGAGTAATTCCCCCTTATGTATTTGATATAAGTGATTTGCATTTCTAACTGGTAAACCATAAGTGCTAGAGACCTAGGGTCTTTTAATTTGAGATCCTTGGTCCAAAAAAAATGAAAATTAGGTCAAGGTCAAGGTCAAGGGTCAAGGTCATATTCTAGATTTTTTTATTTTGGCTTATTTTTACTTATTTTCAAAACCTTATAACATATCTACATCTTATTTTCACTAAATTGTTAGTTGCGACATGCCGTTACTTATAAATTTTGGTTGAAAGGGTGCGTAAATAAATAGGAGTTTTTGCCCATCTTATACATTTATTTAGAATTATGCGTAAAGTCATATAACTCATTAACCATACATAATAAAGACCTAGGGTCTTTTGATTTGAGATCCTAGGTTTATGACCTTGAAATTGAGGTCAAGGTCATAGGTAATTTGCACGTTCTAGATTTTGACCTTTGCTTTAAATTCATATTTATATATTATAAAGCCATAGGAACTGACATTTTAGATTGATTTTTGATATTTTGATAATAAAATAGATCTTCACTTGTGGAAAGATCTTCAATTGTTCTTTGAACAATTGGTTTTTAATTATTAAATGGTTCATTGTAAATATTACAATGTATTATATGTAGATAGCCATTTGCTAATGATGGTATTTTTGTTAATTGAATATCACAACATTTGGATAGTTTTTCAACTGTTAGGTTTTTTTTACTTTGTTCTCGATTTAATACTTTGAATACCACTGGTTTAGCAATGAGAACATTTTGCACTATACATATAGAACACAACTACCATATGAATGTGTCGGTCCTTTGTAAGAAACCTGTAAAACAGGCCTTGTAATTTTTTGGTGTATATCTTGATTTCCCGATTGTACATTGATGTGGCCATTAGTTTTCTTGTATATATTGTTTAACATTTGACATTTCATGGCTATTTCTAACTGATTTATGTATAGTTTTTTTCTGATTGTAAAAATGTTGTATGGTTATAAGCTTTATTTCTTTTTCATCATTTTGTCTAGAGCTGGTGTCTGATTTATACCAATCATACCTCCCTTTTCTTTTTTTATGAATAATGACAAGTTTGGTTTTAATTTTCATTTATGTATGTAAATGTAACAATATAAAACAGTATATATACATGTATAATCTCATTCCATCATTAATATTGGTCATTGTCGGTATATATTTATCTTTAAGTTTAACAATGTACTGTGAAAGAGCTATCTTCTAACAGATACTAATTAGTATTCAAAGGACAAGTTTCACTTATTGCCCAAAATAGCCTAAACTATAAAACTCCAAAAAGTTCTCAATTTGGTTCGTAATTTGGGTCTATTTCAAAAGTCTTAACACTCAATAAATCAGTTCTTTTCATAAAAGTACATTTTATGTTCCAAATTTGTCAAAATGTGATGATTTTGGGCAATTTTCAGACCTGAAAGCTTTAAGCCTTTAGGAATAAAGATTTGGCCGCTACCTACATGTACCATCCAAAATGTTTTGTAACCAAAAGAATCCAAATCTGATATATATAATTCATCAATATAAAAACTTTTTAGATCTTGGATGGCAGCCAAGTTTAATTATGCCAAAATGGTTTTGTTGTCTGATTTTCGAATAGAAAAATAAAGATGGCAAGACCTGAACGATGCCGCCTAATTTTTTTAAGTAACATATGAACAACAGAGTCAGTGTGGGGCCACTAAGCTAAACTGCCCGCTTTGCACCAGCCAATATAAATGAATGCCTAGGGTGGGAATCGAACCCACATACACCAACTCTGTTGTCCCTATATTTTTTTTTAAAATAAACAAAAAATTGTCAAGAACAAATTTAAACATATAGCGGTCATAGGTTTGTCTCAATAAAGATTTGCTTAGTTTGCTTATGCAGTATCCCAATATTGCTCTCAATAGTATAAATAGGCTCATGTGTGCTCAAATAACCATTTAGATTAATCTCAATATTGATATATATCTAACTCAATTGAGTAGATCTAGCTCAAATTTTACTCAACATATAACTGATCATATTTGCTCAATTTAAGATCTCATGGGTGCTCATAGATAAAGTGAACTGATTGTATTTCTCATAGATATAACTAATCATATTTGCTCAATTCAAGTTCTCATATGCACATATGCATGTATGTGTGAACAAATGTCTAATATAAGTTACTAAAATTTGACATGGATATGGTTACACATTTAAATTAAATAATGCTGTAGAGAATGATAAGCACAAGTATGTCATCAAATTATCATATAATTTTGACGATACATGTCATGTATGGTCAAAATAATACAATACTACAAGCTAAGGAAGACTTAAAAAACAGGACAGTTAATCTATATTTATATCTCCAAAACTGTAAGGTTTCTCCCAATATATCTATAGTAATTCAGTAAATGTGATTAACCCAAATTCTGACATTTCAGTGACAGTGTAAAGTAAGACTCTTGATTTTACGAGCAAGAGTCTTTATACACTCAAAAAGAGTCCAACTCTTTATAGGAAGAAGAAAAAGTCGAAGATTCTTTGAATATTATATAAACAATAAATTCAACCAATAATTATATATTAGAATTGACTTACATAGACATAGTCAAAGTCATTACAAATTCCGCGTATTTTCCAGTCAAGGGACATATTCACATATATACTAATGCAACAAACTAAGTCGGAGAAGGAGCGAAAATCCGAAACAGTATCTTAAAAAACAGAAAATAGTTCCGTGTGTGTGTCCAAGTGATCAATCTACTTGTTATTTACGAAGAAAAAAAAATTAACTCAAAAAATTGTTGAGATCTTTATAAAAACAAATTGTTGTTATAAAAAATGCACAAATAGTAACCTTATCTTTAAAGGCCTTGCAGGTTCTTGTTACTCCTACCCAATCTGCTGGTATTTTCAAAATGGCTGCGGGGGACGTGACCTGATAATTTATTTTAATATTATGACAGATTAAATTTTCCTGGTTTTGCTACGTTAATATTATAGACAAATATGCTACAAACGGTTTAAAAAGGTTACTCCAAATCAAATAATTGAAATATAATTACCTTTCTGTGTATAAATGTGTGAATTGATTTCCTCTCGATTTTCTACACGCTCGCTCTTGTCCTCTTGCGCACTCGTGGTATTCATCCGCAACAACAATTTTTGACTCGTCATTGATCTTGAAGATCGTTTGATTAAAATACAAATATTTCTAACGACAAAACATTTTCATATTATAAATTTTGCATTAAGAAAAATTAAAAAAAACTGAGTATCCATTGAAAACATGAATTTAAAAGAAGCGATACGGAATTTTATTCTGCACTATATAGGTCCGCGGGTCTATAATGTCGGTTATTATTCCAAAACTAATTATATATGCATCTCTTTGATCTTTGCGCGAATTGAAAAGTAGGCGATGGCAATACACCCGAGGCCCCTCAGGGGCCTCTGATGTAAAAACTGACAAATCTAAACTACACATGCGTGCGCATTAAGACAGCCCACTAGAGAATAATAACATACTTCCATAAATATTATCTATCATTTAATCAACGATTAACAAAGTATCTAGATACTTGTGCGGTGTATCTAGATACTTCGATGAAGCATCTAGATAGTTTAACCTTGTATCTAGATGCTTCGTTGAAGTACCTAGATGCTTCGTTGGAGTACCTAGATGCTTCGTTGAAGTATCTAGATACTTTGATGAAGCATCTAGATACATGGTTGAAGTATCTAGATGCTTCATTGAAGTATCTAGATACTGTTGCAAAGTATCTAGATGCTTTCAACAAGTATCTAGATGGAAAATGCATCTAGATGGAACCATTACTATTTTGACATGAACGGCCACTCATACAACGCTGAACTACAGACAAAATAACGGATGTCAGCATGTCAATAAAAACAGATGCTTTATTTCCTGAAGATGTGTTAAACGATAAAATGAGATCAATTTATATTTCTAATAAACACAAGTTATTGCATATCACAAGAACCATAGAAGATTAACTCCCAATAGAAATTGTATATCTATAGTAATTTATTCCATCCGGTTAAGTTCTGAAATTACTCAACTCTTTCAAACCAGTTGGATCTATCTCGCGCCTTGTTTTAACAATGAATTGTGAAAGAGTTCACTCAATTTCTTTACTTTAATTTGTGTGTAAACAATCTAGTCATTTCATTGTTTTTATATATAAATTAGGCCGTTAGTTGTCTCGTTTGAATTGTTTAACATTTTCATTTCGAGGCCTTTTATAGCTGACTATTCAATATGGGCTTTGCTCATTGTTGAAGGTCGTACGGTGACCTATGTCTTGCTAAAGTACTTAGTTCCCTTCACATTTCTCATATTTCCTTTAAAAAAATGAGCTACATTTTTTTGTACCTGAAAACTTTTCAGTTTGCAAATAGATATACAAAAAGATTTAAGGAATATACTTTGCTATATTGACTGCAACATAAAGTAATACAGATTTAGAAAACACCGTCTTCAACAAAAGACAAATAATTATGGCTAATATATCATGAATTTATTTTACATTAAGTGTCATATTCCAAAAAGTATATCAGTATTCTCTTATATTCACAATATAAAGGTCCGGCATGTGTTTACTGAGGATTCTAACAATATGTCGTTTTTCAAAAACAAAACGTCCGACGTGGCTTGGTTTATACTTGTACATTCCAACAACTAAAAGAAACGTAAGTACAGATCTAAAAGTACTCGCATTTACTGACAGCTTCTTCAAAGCAGATAGTAACTAATGTAAAATTAGGCACCTTGGACTAAATTATCATTCAGTACACATCCAACATCCAATGGAGTTAATGTACAAACGTCGTTAACAGTCAAAGAAAAACAGAACCTTGTGCAATGCAATGAATCAGAGATTTAAAGTCAAGTGATGGAGATGTAAATTCAAGCGCCGGAGATGTAAAGTCAACGCATGATTTTAAATGTTCAGCGTAAGACTTTAGATCTATAGCGATAGACTATGACTGGAGCGGCCATTCTTAGGTCAGTCAATTGACCCACTCCTTAAAAAAAGTTCTGGGTCCGCTACTGTTAGGCATATCAGTAATGTCATTGTAACCAAAATATAATATTCTCTCTTCTCCATATCAATCAAGTTTGTTTAGTCAAAACGATATCTAGAAATAAGAAAATTATCTGTCACTGTATCTTCTGTGCTTCAGAGAAACTGGTCATCTCACTATAATGTGTCACGCTGTATATAATGCAAGCGCTGGAGATGTGAGGTCAACTGCTGTAGATTTAAAGTCTTAGGCTGTAGGTTTAAAGTCAAACACTGTAGATTTAAAGTCTATCGCTGCAGATTGTCATGCATTAGTGATTCCCTATATAGCCAACACAATGTATTCTTCAGAAAGGCCTCCATCCATTGATCCGCATATGCCTATATATATAAGCAACTTTATGATATAAAATACTGATATGATTGACTATTGGACAACTATACCATTAGTACATATATAAGGTGAATTGAAGCAGTTATGGGTCAACTTTAAAAATGAGCTAAAATGAAATCAAAGCACTGTTGTGTATCATAAATACTTACAAAACAAGATATCATTGAGATGGGAGCCATGACATTGACCCTTGACGTACATGTAGGAAGTTGTACATAAATTATGACACACTCTCTGTTGTTGGTTTATATACATGTCAAGTTTAAAGTTTGAAATCATAACGGTTCTTTAGATATAGAGTGGTCACAATTTGTTACTGGCGGACGGACGGACAAATGGACAGACGGACGGACAGATTGAACACTATATGGCGTTCGACATTCGGCGGGGCCCCAATTACTTTCTGTGATTTAATGTTTCAAAATTCAAACTTAGTCTATGTTTTCAGGTAATGAGCATGGTGTTGAGGGAAAACTAAAGTAAGAGAATGGAAACATATTTTGGGACGTACGGACAAACGTACATGTACGTATATAGAGACGAGGATAAAACTTAATGCCCCTCCGTTGGGGTGAGGCCATAAAAACTATTTTGATCTGAACGAGACAGCTTAACTGTATACTGCATAACAAAACAAACACGGAAACTTGTATATGCAACTTTTCAATGTTGCACTGGTAAAATATCTTTAAGATGTAAAGTTTTCAAATTTGGTATGTTCACAACTTTAATAAATGAAGTTATAGTGGCGTCACACATCAGCGTATAGCAACGACGTACGCTGGGCGTGGTAAAAATAACATGTACACTGACCATACGCTAAAAATGTTGGACACATTCAACTTTTCAATCACATTTGTTTCGTGTGCACAACGAGCTTTATTCGTATTTAGGACGTACTAGAAGCGTACATAAGCGTTTGGGCGTTCCAGTTACGTATGATAGTTTATGTCTGTCGTGTCTCTAACGTAGATGCAACTATACATATAGCAAAAAAGTCATTTGAATGTGTATGAGATGTGTCTCAGTCGTACCGTACCGCCGGCGTGTCTCGGACATGCAATTATATATGGGTTTTTGTACTACTTCTGTATCCATATGGTCTTGTAAATTCACGGACATTTGGCCCTATAAATGTCAGAGCAAGTTTCGTTGAATATTAGAGTACGTTTTAAATATGAATGTCAGAATACTTTTTGAATACGCCACATGTGCGTTTTATATAGTACGTTCTGTTCATGGAGCGCTGAAACTACGACAGGCGTATATATATGTTACAAACAGGCCCTGCATTCGTCCAAGTAAAAGTCAAAGTATAGGTCAAACGATCTTGTCGCGTAAACAACGTTCCCTAAACGTGTTTCAAACTTATATATATATATAGCGTTTTCCAACGCCCTTGTAACGTACTTATTACGTGTGTGTAGCGAACAGATATACTCTTGACCAACGCTAGAGCTAGATGAAAATGTGTTTGCTGCATAAAATTTTTCTGGAGTTATAGATTCTACCAAGCGTATACTTTTATATTTCGACTTGCTTCAAACTTATGCAATGCGCGTCTAACGATTGTGAAGCGTTCATCATGCGTGCACCTCACGTATACGAACTTGGATTGCATTTCTTTCTAACCAAATTTTTTTAAGGCAGTGGCTATTCGTCCGGCTAGCCGGACAAATAGCATTTTTACGGTTTTTCGCTATTTGTCCGGCCAAAAATATAATGATGAAGATGTAGCATCGTGTTTTGAAGGTTTTAGATAAAGGTCGAGTTGTTTTTGAATAATTATATTGTCTAACATCGTTTTATGAAAAAGAACTCATTCTAATAAAAAAAAAAACAGAAAAAAAACTATATATTTGATTCGGATTTTTTTATTCTAATATTCTAAAGGAATTTAGATAGGAAAGGGGGGATGATTTTCTCTTTTGTAGTTCTGCTTATAATTTCATGTAAGGTAAATAGTCGGGCCAATCATTATTATTCTAAAAGATCCTGAATTTATTGTTTCTGTGAAGTTTGGTTAAAGTAAAGTCCCCATATGATTATGCACGATTCTTCATTTAAATTGTTCGGCGATTTTTAATTCATAGGAAATAAGAGAAAAGGGCAGGCACGTGTAACCTGTCCCCAAATGTAGGATTGTGTTTTCGATAAGATTGTTTTAGAAAAAATGTGTATTAGATACAACAGAAAAAAGGAGGGTACCCCAACCCTGGTGTCTTATTCCCAGTCAAGGCATATCAGTATGTTCATGTATCTCTGTTGAAGTATAACTTGAAAATAATGCATCCAAGCAAGTTTGATATAGTATTTTTTCCCGTTTTGTCTCCATAAGCATGATAAGGTAAATGGGGTTAAATCATCAATTTCACTTTGATTTCAGTCAGGCTTATTCCTCACAGTTAACATGTGCACGCTATTGTTCTGGAATCACTCCTATAAACATTTGTTTAAAGCAATCACATTCTCTCAAGTCTTCTCTATGACATCTTTAAATATAAATCACGATCTCCAATCATTGCATACGCGCGTGTGTTATCCGACACCGCGTGTGTTATCCGACACCTCATCCGGGACACTTTCCGCGTCACATGACACTTTTATTGATATTGAAGATTTGCGCATCCGCAGACGGATGGCCGGACGAATAGAGATTTTTAACTATTCGTCCGGCTAGCCGGACGAATAGACACTCCGTTTTTTTAAACGTTGTGTGTCGTTTTTTATCGTTTGCTAAACGCTACAACAGTATAGAAACAAGTACAGCGTTTAATTAGCGTTTACTGACCCTGTTTGAACTTTCAATAATGCATGCATGCACATGGTGTTGGTAAACAGACTTATTACAAAAGCTGTACAAATACATCGTTTAATCAGGCTGAAGTTAAAAACAAATGTAGCATTTGTACTAACAAACGATGAAGGACAAACTGTAGACGCATTTTTAGCGAGTGTATAGTTTGTCAAAGCTTATGTTAACTTTGCAAGCGTATATATATATAAGAAACAAATGATCAAAACATGTGCGCGCTTAGCCGTTGGCATCCATGCTATGTAATAGAAAATGATGCACTCTTGGTAAACTTTCTCTGTACGGATACAGTTACAGGGGAGGTAAAGCCGTTGCTAACGTAAAATGTTATTTTTGCGACGTCAAACTATGACCTATCGGGAAAAGATGCATTTTTGGACTGAATCTGATTTAATTTGAAAACGAGTGCATGGAGCCCTATTTTTAAAAACGGCAATTTGTTTTATTTTGCAAGGAGATTATGTGACCAAAATTTTATAAAACTGTAAATAGCGTAATTTTTTGAATTTTGATAAACATGCAGCAAAAAATTACGTTTTTCCCCTATTCATGAACATTTGATATATATGAGTTTTTTCTGAATAAAAATTGCATAATTTTAATGATACTTATAAAATACAGAAATTACCGATTATTTAACAAAAAACAATTTGTGTTTATCCTTTAAAACACAAAAGTTACGTATTTCCTCGAAAACGAAAATACGGTCACAAATCTGAATTCTGAGCAAATATACAAAATTTCGACCTCATTTTACTCAAAAAGTAGCACATGAAGGTATATTTTTCATTACATATTTGATTTAATCAGGTAAAAAACAGCCTATATGCAAATTTTCATCAACTTGCAAATACAGGTTCAAAACTGTATCGTATGCCAATGCGTGACAGCGGTATAATGCGTTGAGGTCTAAGTTTTTAGAGAGACGCAAACTAGTTAACGTTTGAGTGGATCAGATTAAAAGTCTATATGTTTATAATTCAATAAAGGGGTCTGGTCTATCTGGTATATCCTCCTCCCTAGAATTTGCCTATAAATGCTTTAATTGAATACAGATGTTAACAGATTCTAAATGAAATACGTAAAAGGTGTTTGCTTATTACATGCATACAACCATAAAATCATACGTTTTGGAACCGGTCGTTTTGGAACTGACAAACTGTATGTTCAAAAAGATTGTTTGAAGTTACACATTTAATATCATTTGTGCACACTTTAATTGACCTCCACGATCAAATCGTGTAAGTTTGCTCCTAGAATGTAGTTTATAGCTTTACATTTTACATTTTAATTTTTGTTTAAAAAAAATGCTATTTGAGACGTCTGTTAAAAGATGTAATGCAGTTTATGAAACAGCAAAGTAAGCATCCGTAAAGAACTGACAAAAGTATGAAACTGTGATAGAAACAGATGATTTGTTGTTGTGGCTGATCATTTTAATAAATTGTGGTATACTGAGTGCCCGGATAAAATCAATTATGGCATCTTTTGATAGAAAAAACTGCTGGACAAACCATTTGTTTACCCAAATATTTAAAAAAAATGCATTTAAAAGTTAAATGGTGCAATATTTATTTTACTTGACATTTGTTATTTTAAAGCAGGTAGCAATGTTCAAATTGAAATATCGGAAGACAGTCAAAGCGTTTTAATGTTTTTCTTATACATGCATCTATCAAAATATATAATGATGAGACCTTAAGAACCTTAGTACTAGTGACAACACGCACTTTAGATGTAGTCTAAATACTGTAATTTCTGAGTTACTAACATAGCATTTATCCAATCCTACTAAGAAACTTGTAAAACAAAACAGTGTTTGTTTCTTAAATGTTTATTTTATATCGATGACACGGATACATTTATCAGTGCATGATTACACAAAGGATCTTGAAACATGCATCGGATCTTGTTAATACCACCTGTGGGGAAAAGCCGTGTGAATGATCAAGTATGATATTTGACATGTTTGTCCATCTGTCACGTGCATCAACCACATTATTATAATTATATATATTTATCTTTATATCATATTGGAATCAATCATCTGACAAACAAACTGCTCGTTTTCGACATATACTTCTGTGACAATGGTGAATTGGAAAATTGATAATGGCAAACTGAATATCCAAGGGATTGAAGATTTTGAAGAACAAATTGAGTATGCTAAAAGCTACTTGCAGTATAAGAAGATCGAGGTAATTGTTTTTATAATTGTTTTTAAGGCATTGGCTAATTTTCAGGCGTCGGCAAAATAATAAAATATGCTTTTTTATCAGCCTTGGTTAAAATGGCGAAATAAAGCCGACACAATAGCATATATATACGGGGTTTTAAGTTGGCTCTATCAAAACAGTAAATACGTTATTTTGCCGGTCATTTGTAAAGAATGAATTTAAATATTTTCTTTATAAAAAAAAAATACTACGGAAATGTGCATTGTCAACAAAAAATAATCAAAATTATTACTAATTTACATTTTTAGTTAAATGAAATAACAGTTACAATATTTTAGATTTATCAGGATAAATGAAAATAAGAATAATTAACAAAAGCATAAATTATATTGCAATGAAATAATATTAAAACTTGTAGTTGAAATTACTTGTACAAACTGTCACATTCAAATGCTTCATTAATGAATAAGAATAAAATCTTTGATTAAGAGTAAAAATCACATTGGATACAAATTTTAGAAAAACCCTCACACTTGAATACATGTATATGGTCCGAGACCACAATTGTCGTCCCTTGATTTTCGTCCCTAGTGTTAACAGTGGGTTACTTGCCAATAATTTTTATACCCCTACCAAATTTATTTCTCCGAGTTTAATGCCTCAAATTGTAAGTAGGGGGTGAAATTACACTGTAAAACAAGTTGGGTCCAGAATTTTACAGGAAAGTAGTGATTTGGTTCAGCTGAAAAAGGTTAAAAAATAGCACTTCGGAAGCTGTCAAAAGATTTCAAGAAACCCTAAACACAAAATTGTCCATATTTTGAGTTAGAGGCGATGAAGTTTTCTATAATTTTGATAAAATTTGTCCCAAAAGTAGTACAACAAACTGTAAAAATTTCATTGAAAAAGCGCAGGTGAGATTTTTTTTATTTACATTTATGTTCTAAAAGAAATGCACTACGAATTAATTGTGTACAGAAAAACGTGTTTTACGGGGAAAATTTGCTTCCTGGAGCATAACATTATTTTCTTTTTTTCCGGCGACATTCAAAAGATGCAGCCAAAACCGCACTATAATTTAGATATAGAAAGCCCAACTCCAGGTGCAGGATTTTATTATTGCACTGAACAGGCGCGGATCCGGAAAGGGGGGGGGGGGGGGGTTCCGGTGGTTGGAACCCCCCTTTTTTGGACGATCAATGCATTTGAATGGGGACATGTAATTTGAACACCCCCCTTCCTTTGTCCTGGGTTAGGACCCCCTCCCCTTTTTAAAATAGCTGGATCCGCCCTTATAGCTCGTTATGCACACGTTACAGATATGATTGACAGGTTGAATGCATCCAAAATTACTAGCGTCTTGGCAGCGTACATGATTTTAACACGTACGTCGGAGCTATACGCTGATGTGTCACGCCTCGGTATTGTTCTATATAAAAAGCGTAGATTGTCAGGTTAAGATTGAAACTAAAAGTAATCAAGGATTTCATAGAGAGGTTCATTACATCATTGTCCATCCTGACATAAACATGATAAATGAATATTTATTTGACAACATATGACTTGAATTGACTCTTCCTGTACGTTTAAAGATATAGACAAATAACTGAACTACTGAGTATAACATTAAAGATACGGTTGTCCATGAAGCTCACTATAAATAATATCTTTTGAGGACACATTTCTTGTTTGTATGACCTCGCCCTTTTACAAATTTAAAGAGTTGAATTTGATTAAATATGCTTAATGTGAAAATAATTTGTTTTCTCTATATTTTAATTCCTCAGGCTTCCGAGCTCATCTTGTTAGAATAGCAAAAAAATGACTAAGCCGAATCGCTACAGCACTATCTATTTATTGAGACCATGGAGAAAGATGTAACCATTAATTAGTTCTCTCAAAAATATATAAACCAGTCTATGTTGACACTTTTAGCTATATATGAACTTATATGTAAATGAAAGGGTTAAAGTGTTGCATGTGATACCCTTAGTGTCAGAAACAAAACAATTAAATAAGAGTCTAGTGTTCATGGCCAAAGTATTTTTAATCATGTTTAATCCTGACAGAAAGCCGATGCATGCCTTATGAAAAGAGGTACACTGTTTGATCACCAGTTCACGTCTTTATAGTTTAAAAAATTGCTTAAATGTTTTAACTATTAATAACAAAAAATGTTTATTAAATTATTCAATAACAGAAAAACAGAAAATAACAGATTAAAAGCTAACTAAATATTACAAGTATGATATATACATACATTTTCATCTACAATCTGTCGATACCTGTAACTTGGCATTGCACAAGGTCATTTTTCTCTGGCTGTTTGTGACGTCTTAACACTAAATCCATTGTTTGTTGGATGTGTACGGATTGAGTGTTTAGTCTTAGAGGCATGATTTTTTATTAGTTGTTAGTGGCTTTGAACTAGCTGTCAGATAACTGCGAGTACTCTCAGGTCTGTTCATTGTGTCTTTATGTGTCGGGATGTATAAGTACCCGGCCGCGTCCACTTGTATTTTTTGTCTATCTGATGATTTAAGCCTTTTTCAACTTTAATTCGTTCTTATGTTGTACTGTTATACCACTGTCCCAGGTTAGGGGGGAGGGTTGGGATCCCGCTAACATGTTTAACCCCGCCACCTTATTTAAGTATGTGCCTGTCCCAAGTCATGAGCCTGTAATTCAGTGGTTGTCGTTTGTTTATGCGTTACATATTTGTTTTCCGTTCATTTTTTTTACATAAATAAAGCCGTTAGTGTTCTCGTTTGAATTGTTTTACATTGTCTTATCGGGGCCTTTTATAGCTGACTATGCAGTATTGGCTTTGTTCATTGTTGAAGGCCGTACGGTGACCTATAGCTGTTAATGTTTGTGTCATTTTCGTCTTTTGTGCATAGTTGTCTCATTAGCATTCATACCACATCGTCTTTTTTTATAATTTTAATTATTTTCAAAGGAAATGAAGAGACCTGAGAATCAGATAAACATCAGATCATTGGAAGTAAAAAATGTGAGTATGAAGTATGAGTATGTTTTATTTGTTTCTGCTAGTCCCATGTCGTGGATTATGAAATAATTTACTGAAACTTAGATTACAAAATTGTAATGCCTTGGGCAAAGTGAATCAGTGAAATCTATAATAAGTGTATGCAATGTAGTTTTAAGCTATCAACCGTTATATTTCTGTCTTCTCCGCGAAATATCAACAAGCACTCAAAAGAAAACATGTATTTATATTATTTTTAAGTTCAGATTTGCATGTTGTGTAACAATTCAGCTTTTTTGGAAAACCGGTTGGGATCCAGTTCGCGGAAAAGGTGAGAGGGGTGTAAACCCGGAACATCATGATACATTTGCATTCAAAAATAATCTAAAAGTTATTTCCAGCCATGTGTCATTGCTTGAACGATTTCACACTTAATTGAAATATTTGTTTGCGTTTTACTTGACGTTAAATTGGGCCACATTTGTTCATGTTATATGTCTGTCCGAAATCAGTAATTTAGTGGTGGTTTTGGCTGCTGTTTGTGATCTATGATTTCATTTCTATTTATCGGTCGTTGATATTCACGTTTAAATTTTTATACTCCACCTACAATAGTAGAGGGGCATTATGTTTTATCTTACCTCCTATACATTTCCAGGAATATGATTGGTTAAAAGCGTCCGCGTGCAAACCGTGTATATTTGATATTAGGTTAGTAGGGAGGCGGGGCTTATCTCATACACGGTTAGTAGTGGAGTAACGTCCCTTTATATTCCTTATTAGGTAAGAAAGGGGCGGGGCTTATTTCATACACGGTTAGTAATGGTGTTATGTCCCTTTGTAAAAAACAAAACGGTACTGAGAAAAATTTTTAAAAGTTCCAACAGACGAAGAAATTGATGATTAAGATTGAAACAAACTCATAAAACACATTTAAACCTTACAAGTCGTTATTGTTGGCATCTGTTTTTGTAGGATCAATGGAAGTATTTTCTTAGCGCTAACAGTATTGAAGACTTGCTCGTTTTGAGAATCACTAGTCTTAATTTCACATGTTAAGATAGTCGGTAAGATAAATTCGTTACATAGTGTGCTAGTGACGTAATACGGTATATATGGGGTCAGTAAATTCCATATGGGGATTCGAGCTTCGCTCTCACCCCATATGGAATTTACTGACCCCATATATACCGTATTAGGTCACTAGCACACTATGTAACTAATATTCTGGTCTGTGCCTCCGTTCGTCCGTTTGTTCGTTCGTCCGTGTGGCCATTTTTCAGGTTAATGTTTTTGGTCAAGGTAGTTTTTGAGGAAGGTAAAGTTACATCAACTTGAAACGTAGTACACATGTTCCCTATGACTTAATCTTTCTAATTTTAATTCCAAATTAAAGTTTTGACCACAATTTCACGGTCCACTGAACATAGAAATAATAGTGCGAGTGGGGCATCCGTGTACTATGGACACATTCTTGTTTGACATTATGTTAAATCGTATTTTTTAAGCTTACACTACGGCATATGATTGCTTATTGTTGAATATTGTACAGTAAAATATAGCTGCTTACATTCAAATCAATTTACGTCTATGTGATAGTGTCACTAGAAATCATACCACATCTATATATACCTATCGAGTTTAAAACATAATATTTTAATAAAATTTAAAGCAGCATTCAAACAGAGGTGAAATTCTAAAGATGATTACATTGTTTTGAATTTTTTCTCAGGATTTCGCAGTGAACGAAAAAGTAATGGGCTTCTGGAAACCGGAAAAGAAATGGTATAATGCAACAGTCCTAGAAAAAACTTAATCAGGTAAACCATGATATAAATTAAAGAGAGATTACAAAAGAACGATAATTTATGAATTGATTGATAGTCAGGTAGTTTTTTTGTTGTTTAAGGCCATATTGTGCACCCTAGGCTATATCATAGATACTAGAACACACCCGTTTTATCGCGGGTCCGTGACTGATTTAAAGTATGTAACTATGCGCAAGACTTATATTTGTATTAGTATTGTCATCTGATAAAGTCATGCCGATTATAAGATAGTTTTCACAGTTTTCTCTGCTTTCAAATCATTCTGTTTTAACCCGTCTGACTGGAACTTATCAATTATTGGTAATATTAATTATTTGGAAAACAAAAGGTCCTGGGATGGAGTATTTTTTTAATCAACAGCATTGTCCTATATTAGTTATAAATTAAAGTTGAATTCATTGATTCGCTGTTTTACGTCATGCCCGCTAACAAATTGAAAACTGTACCTATACGCCTTATTTTTAGTATTCGTATTTTTATCTGATTAAAATACTACAATAGGTAACAATTTGACAATTTAGTAGTGTCAACCCTATGATTATGACCCGTGTATATAGCATATCCTGAATACACCGTTTGGTGGTGCGCCTGTCAAATACGGAACGTACAGATAAGGTAAGGTAACAGATGAATATACTATTGGTATCGGTATCGGACTCGACCCGGAACTTCTTAATTATTGGCAATATTAATTACGTGGAAAACAAAAGGGCCGGGAGTGGTGTAATTTTTAATCTACACCTTTGTACTATATTAGTTATATATAAAGTTGAATTCTTTGATTCGTCGTTTTTACGTGATGACGGCTGACAAATTGGACCTCGTAATTTTAGTATTATAGATAAGAAGATGTGGTATGGGTGCCAATGAGACAATTCTCCATCCATGTAGCAATTTATAAAAGTAAACCATTGTAGGTCGAGGTACGGCCTTCAACACGGAGCTTTGGCTGACACCGAGCAGCAAGCTATAACGGGCCCCAAAAATTACTAGTGTAAAGCAATTCAAACAGGAAAACGAATAGCGGTCTAATTTAAAAATGACCGTTTGCATTTATTGGCTGAGAAAATTGGCGTATCTGGAGAGAACATAGAGCATCACATGTCTAATCAACAGAAACAATGTACATAGCATTCGAAGTAAAAGACTCAATAAGGATTCAACATTTCGATAAAGTCAAGGGAAACATCGTATGAAAGGAAAGATGTAGATATATTTGATTTATTTTAATATGCTTAATTTATGTTTTGTTTTCTGTCCCTTTGATTGGATAGTCTCTATTTTACAGGTTGCAAAGTCGTATTTGCAGACGATAACTTTAGAGTGTTAAGTCTACAAAATCTACGAAAAAAGACATCGAGATGAATTCAGCTGAAGGTGTTTTGTTTAACAAAACACTTTCATATATATATATGAACTTACAAGAAACTCACAAGTCATCTGATAATGTTCTCAAAACAGGATATAATAAACAATATCAACAACATAAGGAGGCTGTATTTCCTTGTCCTTGAACAAAAGACATGTCACATCAGTCAAGTGATCCTATATATGTATACACGTATACAAGAATGAACAAGGTTATATATATTGTTTAATTTATATTGGGACAGTATCATGATATCTTAATGATAAAAAAACAAACATTCACAGAATTAGCTTGTTTGGTCTGAATGTGCTTGTAATTTAATATGACAAACTGTATGTAGAATAAGTAATTATCACACCATCACTGAGACAACATCAATGACGAAAATAAATAGATGAAAAAGTATGCAAAAATCATCAACAACAGATAGATGTGCATAGAATAAATTATAAATCGCCAAGTGTGATTATATATTATGCACATAAAGCTGTTCAATATAGTTGCAATATTAAAACATGTAACAATGTGTCATAGAGCACTTTTTATAGTCATTAGTAAACACAATCTTAGCATATCAAAATTTATGATGATGTACTTACAAACATTTTTTATCTTTGTGCAAGTTATTAAGTTCCATCATCAACAGAATTACTTTTATAAATTCATTAAAACATCATCAGCGTTTACATACAGGATAGATATTTTCTGAACATCAACAGCTTCAGGAAAACTATTTGAAATTTGATAATATTGATATTTGGTATAACAAATTGATTGGAATTGAGTTTTAGTAGGGCAGTCGGTTGTGTCTGCTGATTAAACAACCATAGATTTAAATTCCTTGTTTGTGTGCATTTTGTGTTTTTTGTGGTTTCGTAAGAATATACCAATCCCTTGTGTTTTTGTGGGTTTTTGTTGCTTAGTCTTTGGTTTTCTATGTTGTGTTTTGTGTACTATTGCTTGTCTGTTGGTCTTCTTTTTAAACCATGGCGTTGTCCGATTAATTTCGACTTATGAGTTTGAATTTTCTTCTGGTATCATTTGCCTCTCTTTTAAGGAGGTTTGTTCCTAATGGTGACGATTTAACGTAAGCTCCTCGTGTTTAAAAACAATCTGTATTCAAAACATTCAGCCTTCTTTATACGGATAACAACAAAATATTCAAACATTTTGTCAGGAATCTGATGTTCAGTAGATGCCGTTTGTTGATGTTGTTCATAAGTGTTTCTCGTTTCTCGTTTTTGATATAGATTAGACCTTAGGTCTTCCCGTTTTAATGGTTTTGTGCTAGTCATTTTGGGCCCTTTATAGCTTGCTGTTCGGTAGGAGCCATGGCTCCGTGTTGAAGACCTTTTGAATACCTATAATGTTGTTTTGTTTACAAATTGGGAGTTGTCTCATTGGTACACATTTGTTTCAAAAGTAGTCAACTGTAAACACTGTCTAAATTTCACGACTTGGGATGAGGGCCCTCATGGGGTTTTTGATTATGTGATTACTTGGCCGTTTTTTTAATGATTATTTGATTATTAAGCAAAATATTTCATGATTATTTGATTACCTAGGACTGTATTTTTAGTTTATGATTATTTGATTACTAAAGATAAGCAAATATTTAATGATTATGTGATTATATTGGCAAAAAAATGGTGATTATGTGATTACTAGGACCCCCCATGTGGGGTCTTTGGGATGACAGTTTTAGTACATACAATTATTTGATTTTAAATTTTAATCTTATGAGATTATGGGGAAATTTCCCCAATTTGTAGTCAACAATATATAATATGAACATGATGAGATTATGGGGAAATTACCCCAATTTGTAGTCAACAATATTTAATATGAACATGCTGAGATTATGGGGAAATTTCCCCAATTTGTAGTCAACAATATCTAATATGAACATGATGAGATTATGGGGAAATTACCCCAATTTGTAGTCAACAATATCTAATATGAACATGATGAGATTATGGGGAAATTACCCCAATTGATAGTCAACAATATTTCTATGATTTGAACATAATGAGATTATGGGGAAATTTCCCCATTTGATGGTCAGCAATATTAAAGCTTTTTTTTTCCAATTATCTTATCGTGGGGATTTCCGCATTCTGATGTTTTTGGTTGTATATGTGAATGTGGGGATATTTCCCCATTCTAATGTTATCGGTTTTATATGTGTATGTGGGGATTTTCCCCACTGGTACATTTTTCAATTCAAGAAGACTATTTTTCTTCATTGAGTGAGAAGATTTCCTCAAATTTGATAATATCAAGTAAGCGCTTTCCCATTATCTGATAAATTTGTTGACAAAAAGTGTTTATTTCAATTCACATCGTCAACCGAATTTGAAACCACCAAAATAAAGAGAATAAAATAGAAATTCACTTTTTCAAATAGAATGCGTTTATTTTAATAAAATGTGAAACTAGAAGCCAAATATAAAATCCTCTAATCCTCGAGAATGGCACACTGGTAATTTCACTACAAAAAAATGCATAAATTCCATTATGCATAAGTTCACTACTAAAAATTTCAAAATGAATATATAATTCCTTTGAATAAAATACACCACATAATCCTCAAATACTGAAATAATCACAAATATATTTAACTTCCACTATTAAAATTGAACACACATCCAGTGAACAAACTTCCAACGCCTCCTGCGGCACTTTTTGATATTTCTTGATTTTCTGTGCGATTTTGAATTTCTGTGTTGTCTTCATGTTTAATTTTCTTGCACATGCTTTCACTCGGTTCAAGGATATTTGAGATATCCTTTAACATCTCACTGGAAGCCCTTTTATATTTTCGAACACTCTCGACTGACCTATGACCTGTCCTGTTCATTATTTCTTGTTCTGGGACTCCTGCCTGGTATAATGTTGTGGCACATGTCCTTTTACCAGAGTGGTTAGTGAAATACCCATCTATTCCGGCTTCTGCACACATGGTTTTCATGATATTAGACAATTTGTTGACCTCTGCTGACTGTTCACCAAACTTAATACTTCCTTTATCTAGCGGTCTCCTATAAAAGGCTGTTCCATTTAAATCACGTACAATATTCAAATATCTTAAATAGTACTGGATTTTGTAGATAGTGTTTTAAGTTTTTGGCACTCAAGTTCCGCTGATTGATTCCACCTGAAAAAAAATGAAGTGATGACATTGAGTGACAATTAAATCATACACTGAACAAAACTGAGTTATTAATGAAATAGATAAGATAAGATACTTTATTTGTTTAAAATCCAAAATAACAGTGAAATATGAAAGTTTTATATTGCTTGAATTGGGTAAAATGTAATAAGCATACACGCTACACATGATATGAATATTATACCGGCCGTCTTTACAGTGAATTTGCATAAATGAAGCACCTGTTAAAGCGCGGACCTCAACGAAGACACCCGTATTTTCTGAAAATCGACACTCATGTGACAAAATTACACATATGAACGAATTAAAACAAGCAAGAAAATACTAAATAATTTAATAAAAATGAAACTTACCTTTGTACGTTTTGTTGGCTCTGCCCTTGAATAGTATAAAGCTTCCCGTCTGATCCTTTCCCTGTTCGAACTGATCCACGGACAGATTCCTATGCTCATCTACACCTCTGAGTCCAAAAAGTTTACTGTTATAGAAAAACATGGTATTCAGTATAGCTTTAGAACTGGTACTCCTTAGCAAGCCCTTTTCCCAGAGAGTGCTTTCTGTTTCCTCGCTTATCGCCTCTGCCTGTTTAGTAGTGGTGCCTATACCCTGTTTTGTGAGTTCGGTCATGCGTGCGCTCAAAGAACGTCTGAAATCATAAAATACACAGTCTTTTTCGTCCAAAAAGTTCATATGCACACCATTCTCTCGGTGAAATCTCAGTATGCCAACGCATAAAAGATATAATGTCTTTGGTGGATACGGCTTACCATCTTTTCTTCTAGTCTCTATTACAAACTTGCTAAGCCATTGATTTACATCATTGGCGGTAAACTGTAAAAGTTCTGGAATGGCACAATAATTACTTTTCATTCGCGCAACTCTCCAGTCGTTAAATGTGGCAACACTCCAAGTAGTATTTTTACGTGTATTTCTGCTTTCGGTGGACTTAACTAACTTATCAATATCAATATCTTCCACAAAAGAATAGCATGAATTCTCGCTACAGTTCTCAGTAACAGCCTTTTCCAATTCTTCAATAATATTATCCGCCTTTAGGGGAACCTGCGTAAGTTCAAAATCTGGCAAGTCATCCATTTCAAAATCCACTTCATATTGGTTCAAAGCCTGAGACAGAGTTAAATCCTCCAGCTTTTCCAAAGCAGTATTTTCATTTTCAGCATCTTTGCATGTTTGTGATAATGTTAGATCGTCTATACTGTTGTCCCATTCGGAAATTACATTCAAAAAGTCAATGTCACTTATCTCCATTTTTGCAGCCATTTCAGACGACTGAAACGCGCAAACTGATAATGCAGCGGGAAAGGCACTTTTCATCACGTGATAATTGTGACGTCTTATGAACTTTGACACAAGTCATTTACCAAATTAAAAATTTGATTGGGTATGTGTAGAACATACTATAGGATGAACTAAATGTCACTCGAAAGCAGAGCTTTCTCGTGAAATTTAGCCCCTCCTATGGTGTATCTACACATACCCAACACTTTTTAATTTAACTATAACATGTCTCATTCTTGACCATGTGGTAATTAACATAATAAAGAATGATGTAAAACAAAATTTAATTAAAATTTAAAAGAGCAAAAAAGTTTGAATACAGAAATGAATAAAAAATTAATAAATAAGTTATATATAAATTATATATAAATTATATATTATATATAAATTATACTTAAATATACTAAATAAATAAATGATTTGGAAAATACATTGAAGGTATAAAAAGTAATGAGAATTCCGAATGCAATTAGGTTATATCCGAGCACTCTGGTTCTAAACCTTGGTTCCATCTGGGTTTTCTGGTTCTGAACCTTGGTTCTTTGGTTCGAAACCATGGTAACTGGTTCAACAACCGGGTTGTTTGGTTAAGGAACCCAACTTCTTGGTTCCATTTGGGTTCTTTTCTAGATCATTCTAATGTTCCCGTTGACTATAACAGAAGATAACCGCAAGTCTCCGAATAAAAAGGTAAAGTAGATCAAAGACGCTAAAATTATTTTATAACATTAACATTTTAGCATCGACGGTAAAGGAAGCTTTAAGGTATTTATCTTCTCATTTTGATTATTTTAATAAGAAAACTAGATAAAAATAAAGCATCGTATAGATTTTTAAACAAACCGAAGTATACAGTACATCGAACATCCTTTTATTAAACCCAGTCGTTTTGTTTTGTCTTTTTCCCCTTTACTCATCCCTTATTTACGTAAATATGTCTAGACAGTGGCGGATCCAGAACTTTTCCGAAGGGGGGGGGGGGGGGCTCCAGTCATGCTTCAATGATTTCCAATATAATCAACCAAATATTTCCAACGAAAGCGGATCCGTCAATTCTAGAAGTTTTAAAACCACCCGATTAGGACATGTTGTTAACATTGTATATGGCAAACGATATGTGCATCTAGCCACTTGACCAGTTGAAGACTTGCGTATATATTTGATTGCACATTTATTATCAAGTTGGACTGAATTTTATTTAATTGGTTTTTAATAATGTCAGATTTGAAAGAAATACATGTGAAGTATATGCAACAAATATTTTTGTTCAAAACAGAATGTTAAAAGACATATATGGAAAGTGATGATCAATAAGTTGGTAAGCTTTAATTAGTTGGAAAAAAAGTTATAAAATATAATAAAAGGTATAATTATGTACAATAAATTTGTCAAATTTGATACTCATTCAGTCATTGTGTGAAGGGCATGCATATAATCATTCGGCCAAAAATAAAGAATTCAAAATTAAGATAGAATATTTTTATAAAAAAATTATGTGTACATGTGTTAATGACAGTGCTAATGGAATGTGTATCACCAGCACAATAGTCATAACTTTTGTGTTGGCGCCATGATTAAGGGGCATAAAGAGTTACACTAGTCCGTCTGTCCCGAACGTCCCATAAAAACGGGTTCCGCTCTCCTAACCTTAGTTTGCCTCAACCAAATACTACTAAACTTATACACAATATATAAAAGAAGCTGGTGCATGAGTGCCAATGAGAACTCTCCACAAGAGACTAAATGACACAGAAATTAACAATTATATAATGTAGCCTAAGTCACCACACGGTCTTCAACAATGAGCAAGGTTCATACCGCAAAGTCAGCTATTAAAGGCACCGACATGACAATGTAAAACAATGCAACCGAGAAAACAAACGGTCTAATTTATGTACAAAAAATAAACGAAAAACAAGATAGGCACGTGCATATGAAATAAGGCGGGTTTAAACATGTTAGCGGGATCCCAACCCTCCCCCTTATGTGGCATGAGTGCCAACGAGAACTCTCTACAAAAGACCAGATGACACAAACACTAACAACTATAGGTCATATACAGCTTTCAACAATGAGCAAAGTCAATACCGCATATAGTCAGCAATAAAAGGCACTGAAATGACATTGTAAGACAATATTCAAACTAGAAAATAAACGAACAAATTTATGTACAAAAAATGAACGAAAAATAAATATGTAACACATAAAAAACGACATTCATTGAATTACAGGCTCCTGACTTACAACAGACACATACATACCGAATAAGGCGGGGTTAAACATGTAAGCGGAAATTAACAATTATACACGTCCCCACCTCAACACAAAATCAAATTTGAAATTTTTAAGTGTCACTTTTACCGTTCAAGAGTTATCATGTCCCTTTAAAAACATAAATAGTGCTGACTCTTTCGTTTCCTTTCTCTTAAATAAGTCTGACTCAATCAAATGTTAGGAACCTTATACGCGATTCACATTACCCCATAACACAGATCTATTAAGTTCGATATTGGGTCCCGATGGCGTCACTGTTCATGAGTTTTTAGATGTAAAAAGTTGTGGTACGAGTACGAATGATACAAATGTCAACCCGGAGCCTTGAGATAGGAAAACTGCTAAATCTATTGTTTCCGTTCTTTAACTTTAATTTGCCTCAACCAAATGTTTTGAAACTTATTCACAATGCTTATGGTCACAAAACGGTCAAAATTATGCGAATCCTGCATCTATATGTGGAAGTTTTACTCATTTTTTTCACAAGCAGGGGCATCAGTGATTAATAGACAGTAATCAGCTTATTTACTTCTATTGAATTCTTCTTTTAATAGACTTAACTTGCATATTTTTTTCAGGATCTCGGTGCAGTTTGGTATCAGACAGTGATATTTCAAGTTAAATGTGACCAACTTAACAAAGTGTTTCACTAAATTGAGCTCTCTTTCTAAGTGTACTTTAAAAGTTTTTAGCATTGAATTCAGTTTATTGCTATGCGTATACCTTCTGTGTGAATTTTTATGATGTAAAAGCAGACTATCCATGCCTACATGTCCATGAAATGAAATCTAAGGTAAAATGATTGAAACATTTTGCATTATCTATCACAACTGGCAGCACACGATGCTACTGAAGCAGTTAATTTTCTTACTTGGTATTCACGGAAATTAAAGGATTTAGTTTCATCTGAACCAAACATTCTTAAAAATTGAGAATGGAAATGTGGAATGTGTAAAAGAGACAGTAACCATGTCAAAAGAGCACTGAGAAAGCAGTCAATGGCCACTAATGGGTCATCATAGCTGACTATGCGGTATGGGCTTTGCTCATTGTTGAAGGCCGGACGGTGACCTATAGTTGTTAATGTCTGTGTCATTTTGGTCTTTTGTGGATAGTTGTCTCATTGGCAATCATACCCCATCTTCTTTTTTATATCTTCAACAAAGCGAGATGGCCCTTAACAAAATGTGTACCATTTCAAATCATAAAATAAACTTACAATTAAAAACATACAAAACTAACAAAAACCAGAGACTCCTGACTTGACGTCAAGGTATGCATACCAAGAGTCAAAAAGTCATAGTCTGGTCAAAATCCCTTGTCCAAAAAACAACACAAAGCGGATTTTGAGAAAAGGGTGATCGTAGTACACAAAACTAACAATATATCTAAATAAAACTAACAATATATCTAAATATCTAATATATCTAAGAAGATGTGGTACGAGTGCCAATCAAATGATACACATGATACAGTCATGAAATTGAATATTTGAAATTTTAGTACAACCATGCAGAACAATACAAGACATAGTTGTAAACAAAAGAAAGTAATGATACCTATCGAATTTTTTATCCCAATGCACATTTAGGAACCGTAGTTTTCATTCAATTTATTTATCTAAAATGTACGCTTGGTTTAAACAATGGAAATTAACACTGTATATTTATATAAACGATCAATCTTGTATACTAAATAAATAAATGATTTGGAAAATACGTTGAAGGTATAAAAAGTCATGACAATTCCGAATGCAATAAGGTTCTATCCGGGCACTCTGGTTCTAAACCTTGGTTCCATCTGGGTTAATTGTTTGGTTCTGAACCTTGGATCTATCCGGGTTCTTTGGTTCGAAACCATGGTAACTGGTTCAACATCCGGGTTGTTTGGTTATAGCATCCCGACTTCTTGGTTCCATCTGGGTTCTATTCTAGATTACTAGTATTCTAATGTTCCCGTTGAACTTGGAGAAGATAACCACAAGTATCCGAATAAAAAGATAAAGTAGGTCAAAGACGCTAATTTGTTTTATGACATTTCAGGATCGACGGTAAAAGAAGCTGTAAGGTATTTATTTTCTTATTCTAATAATTTTGATTAGAAAACTAGATAAAAATAAAGCATCGTTTAAATTTAAAATAAAACGAAATATACATTTATACATGTATCAGAGACTTATATAGTGTATATATGTCTCTGATTATATCGAAAATCCTTTTATTTAATTCAGGCGTTCTGTTTTCATTTATTTACCTTTACTTATAATTTACTTATTTCCGTTAATATTTCTAGATGTTTTAAAACAACAAAATAAGGACCTGTCGTTCAATTGGTTAACGAAATATGCATCTACTAGTAACCACTTGACCAGTTGACGACTTGCATATATATTTGATTGCACATTTAAAGTTCGAATGAATTTTATTTAATAGCTGCTTTGTAATAATGTCAGATTTGATACTACTTGTGAAAGGCATGCATATAATCATTATAGGCCCAAAATAATCAAATCAAAATTAAAATTGAATATTTAACATACTTACTAAGAATATATCATTTCTATCGATCATCCCGCCGGGAAGTCGTCAAGAACACAGTATTATTTTATTTAAGGGGCCGGGTTCACACGATAGACGCAAATTTTTATTAGTCTTAAAAAGTAAAATCACAAAAATACTGAACTTAGAGGAAGATCAATTGGGAAAGTCCATAATCACATGGCAAAATCAAATAACAAAACGCATCAAAAACGAATGGACAAGAACTGTCATATTCCTGACTTGGTACAGGCATTTTCAAATGTAGAAAATGGTGGATTAAACCTGGTTCTATAGCGCTAACCCTCTCACTTTTGTAATGACAGTCTCATCAATTTCCGATATTTTTACATTGATGCGTTAAATAAACAGACACAATAAATATAATAGTCAAAATATGGGTACATCAGTCATCATCGTTTAACAATTTTAAAAGGAACAATTTAACAGAACACAAAAACATCTACTATCTACGAACACATTTATTGAGTGTCTGACGTCAGAAAATTTTATACGTCACATAAATTTGTCGTTCAATGTGCGTACAAACAATTTTAAAATTTTACAGGGTTAAAAAATCAAAAGTATGTAAGAATAAATTTAAGAAATAGACCGAGATTTAAACTAGTCCAAAAGATATATATAGAATTTATAAGAATCCAAAAATAGTTAATACCACTACGCGATTGAATGATTTTGACGTTTGTGGTTCAACGTATATTGTAATTCATAATAAAAATATATCATAATGACATATAATAGAACAATATCATACTGACAGGATCTTTTAAAGTACAGAGTCACGTTATAAGAACAAAAGAAATACAAAAAGTCGCAAATACAAAACAAACCACAAAAAAATGAAAGCCAATACAAACACATTGACGAGATGTATAAGTACCGACACTGAACACTTTAAATTTGCAAAACACTCATTTGCAAATCCGCCGCCGCCTTAAAAAAGAGCTACAGTGTCATGTATATAACCAAAATGTGCGGAATTACATGGGATTCAATAATTTCATTAGTTTTATACTGTTACTATTATATTTATTTTGCTATTTGATTTATAAAAACATGGGATTTTCAATATCCCATGGGACAGGACAAAATCCCATGGGATTTACCATTATCCCATGGGATTTTGGTTAAATCCCATGGGATTGTTTTTGGTCCCATGGGATAATTGTAGTCCCATGGGATATTTGATGTCCCATGGGACAAAAAAAAATCCTATGGGATTTTTAATATTCCATGGGATTCAAATTATAAATATATAGATATAAATATACAGTAATGTGTATGTTACAATGTATTCTATTTGGTAGTAATTTGTTATAAGATGAATCTTTTTAATTGAATATCTTTTTTCTTTGGAAATGTTAATTCAACATATTGTTCTATAACTGTTCAAAACTAAACCTTTAAACAACAAAGTAGATAATGTGAGTATCAATATATGTTTATTTATGAATTATAGAATACTTTCTTGAAACACTATTATTTACCATTTGAAATCAATGAAAAACTCTCATATAAGGCTGAACATACTAGTGCTGTAAATTCAGAAATTATTGCGAGCATTTATTATTGGATTTTTGTCATTTAAGACTAAAATGAGATTTTAATTTTTTTTACGATTTTGAGATCAGTTTAATTCATATAAAATATTTCTAAATGGGAGTTTAAATTATTGCGTTTACAACTGTGTTGCAATTTTTGCAAATATAAACCCTCATAATAATTCTTGAATTTACAGTAGCTATTTAAGTAAATCTATTTTTTTCACAATATCCCTCCACACAAAACATTAATAGTTTCTTATCATTCAGCATTGTGTGATCTTATAGTCCACTTTTTGGTCATTCAGCACAGAACATTGACATTATTGTGGTTTCAATATCTTTTGGTATTTAAAAGAACTTCAAATCATTGACTGAGTGATGAAAATAATAACTGATCCAACTTTTGTCTTTGAATTTTATTCTGGTCTTGTTTCTATGTTTCCTCCATTTATTCTAGGTGATGAATTTCAATCCTTCTGAAAAAGAACCAATAAAATCTGAAGTATTATATAAATTTTTTTGCATACATGTAGCAATAATATGATTTTTAATAAAAATAGCTATGCTGCATGGATTTCACTGATTGTTAAAGTTTGTCCAGTGTCATCAGTTGCTAACCTCTTACATCCTTTGGTCTCTGATGGAGAGTTGTCAAATTAGCAATATACCACATCTTCCTATTTTAATACTACCGGTATATAACAATCAATTAATTTATTCTTCTTTATAACATTTGGGTATTTTCCCAAGTTATATATATCATATATATAAAGATCAATGTTAAAACTTTAGGCAATTATAATAACATATTCCATTATTCACTAGAATTTTCAATATATTATACAAAATGCAGACAACAGAAACAATATATCTTTAAGCTTTTGAAGATCTGACAGAGTTCAATTTGTGTTTTATTTCAATGTAAAAATACCTTGAAATCTTCGGACATATTGGAAATTATAACATTGATACAAAAAAATATATATTGTTTTATCCTTATTTTTTGTGTTGTTGGCTTGCTGTCTCAATTTACAGTTATACATACATCAATAATCTTCTTCTTTATTAAAAGTAAATATGGGATATTTTTTATTTTTATAATCTGAAAACATTATATTTCTATCGAATAACTTATTACCAAGTTCACAAACACCAATGTGTTTGTCAGATACTAATTTTAAGACATGTATAAATGTTCCAGACCATATAAGTATTTGGACCATACGTTTACGGTCCGAAACATATAAGTATACTCTTACAGTCCGACCATATTCATACAATCAGACCATTTGAGTATACCCGGTACTTGTACTGTCTAATACCAGAGCTCAACCAAACATGTATTTTTATTTCTACTGCAATTTAACTTTTTGTATTAGTCTATTAATGATTTCAGTTATGTTGATCTGTAATGTATATTTGTTTCTAATAAACTTGACCAACTTCTTAAAATTGGGCAGACTGTACGCGTAGTCTAAATACTCATATGTTCTGGAACATAAACATGATTAACAAGCATTCAACAGGATGTCATGCTAAAATCCCTTAACATTCATACTAAATTTTGAGTATATATACAGAGGCGGATTTAGGGGGGGGGGAGGGGCGGGGGTCCGGGCCCCCCTTTTTGGGAAAAAATTTGGTTGCTTATATAGGGAATCACTGAAGCGTGACTGGAGCGGGCCCCCTCTTAGGTCAGTCAGTGGGCCCCCACTTATGAAAATTTCTGGATCCGCCACTGATATATGTAAATCCACAGGCTACTTACTGCAATTCATGGCAAACACTCACCAAAAAATACAATTTAGAGGAAGGACTGGACAGATGAATGCACAAACACTATTAAAACAGAGCATAAAACTTACCAAAAACAAGATGTTTTACATTTATCCTTCAGAAGCCGGAAAATTGAAAAGTTTTTTTTCTTTCTCTGCGGTCCATGGTATAAACTTTAAATTCATTCATGCAAAATATGAAAATCCGCAAAAGTAGGACCTTGAACCTCAGCTTATCCACATTTTGACTTTTGAGCTGCATATTTTTTTTTTTTCATCTTGCTGACAATCTACATGATCTAAACATAAAAAAATGATAAAAACATAATTCTAGATTAACTTTGTGTTTTTATTTTTGTTGATACAAACAATTTTTCCAAGTTTAAAAGGAAAACATCATCACAAAAAAGGAGGTCTGAAATATTTAAACAAACCAAAATTATTACTTGATTAAGATCTTGTCATAAATTATTAGCATTGATACTCTTATTTTTGAAGACCATATATATATAATTAAATGAACAATAGATAACAATAATTAATCATAAATGAGCAAAGATTTAAAAAAAAAACAACATTTTTTCTTTATTCGTACATATTATATTCCGCTTTGGTAGAGTTATCTTCAGATATAATTAATACATGGGATTAAAAGTCTAAATGTAAGTGTTCTCGTACACTTTTTTGTCCAATAAAGACAATCAAAATGCTTTGGTAAAGCTATTTCTAATTTCTAAGTTCCCCTTTTTTATGAGACATAAATCAAGGACAAGAGGTGTATATCATTAAATTTTGACACATGAATTAAGTTTCCAGTCTTTTAATCGAAATTTGTTTATTTCTTAGTAAATTAATTTATTTGAATTCAAATAAATAATAGCACCAAATATAATTAAATAATTCCACGGCGATCTATTTTCGTTTAATTGTCACCAACTTGAATATGTATTTTAAATGTGTGTATTAAATGCTCCCTTGTTTTATAATCCACTGATTCGAATAGACAGTCACACCTGGCAAGGTGTGCCCTAGAGGCGTGGTTAAATACCGAAGTGCAAATAACAATCTACCTTTCAACAAGCCATCTACGAGTATTGCCACAGAACCGTGAATACACACATCGTACAAACCTAGTCATAGCAGAGACAGTAAAAGGTCAATAAGAGTACACCAACATATAGTCTTTACAGATTATTGTACTTTAATTTGTTCACCTTATCAGTCTGAAAATGCATTAATTAACAATAAATTTATAACTTTTTGTGTTGTCTAAAAAAATAATTCGAATATATACGTTTAACATAGAAAATTTATCTCATGAATGTGTACAATTGCACGTCTGCGCGTTTTATCTTCTTATTATCGGCTGGTTATAAGATAAAGCATAAGTCATCGGCGCGCTTACGATTACGTTAAAATATGATTAAAAACCAAGACTTTTAATGATTGTATTTTAAATCCCAGCATGCAAAAACCAGGAGAAAACGTCACGACCTACAGGAAGTTGTTAATATTTTTTCATTAATTATTGAATTTCTCCTTTATTACTGCACATATAGCGATAAAACTTTGTGAATTTATATATTATGTCATAATGAACACATTTAAACCATAAGTAAAAAATCGCGAATTTTCCCTTTAAAGAGTTATTGCCCTTTATAGTCAATTTTTAACCATTTTTCATACATCTAAGTAATCTTTTACAAAAATCTTCTCCTCTGAAACTAATGGGCCAAATTAATCCAAAGTTGGCCACAATCATCTTTGGGGTATCTAGTTTAAAAAATGTGTGGCGTGACCCGGTCAACCAACCAAGATGGCCGCCACGGCTAAAAATAGAACATAGGGGTAAAATGCAGTTTTTGGCTTATAACTCAAAAACCAAAACATTTAGAGGAAATCTGACAAAGGGGAAAAAAGTTTATCAGGTCAAGATCTATCTGCCCTGAAATTTTCAGATGAATCGGTCAACCCGTTGTTGGGTTGCTGCCCCTGAATTGGTAATTTTGAGGAAATTTTGCTGCTTTTGGTTATTATCTTGAATATTATTAAAGATAGAGATAAACTGTAAACAGCAATAATATTCATCAAAGTAAGATTTACAAATAAGTCAACATGACCGAAATGGTCAGTTGACCCCTTTAGGAGTTATTGCCTTTTATAGTCAATTTTTAACCATTTTTCGTAAATCTTAGTTATCTTTTACAAAAATCTTCTCCCCTGAAACTACTGGGCCAAATTAATCCAAACTTAGCCACAATCATCTTTGAGGTACCTTGTTTGAAAAATGTGTCCGATGACCTGGCCATCCAACCAAGATGGCCACCACGGCTAAAAATAGAACAGGGGTAAAATGTAGTTTTTTGCTTATAACTCTGAAACCAAATCATTTAGAGGAAATCTGACAAGGAGTTAAATTGTTAATCAAGTCAATATATATCTGCCCTGAAATATTCAAATGAATTGGACAACCGGTTGTTGGGTTGCTGACCTCCAATTGGTAATTTTTAAAGAAATTTTGCCGTTTTTGGTTATTATCTTGAATACTATTATAGATAGCGATAAACTGTAAACAGCGATAATGTTCATCAAAGTAAGATCTACAAATAAGTCACCATGACCTAAATGGTCAATTGACCCCTTAAGGAGTAATTGCCCTTTATAGTCAATTTTTAACAATTTTCATTAATTTGGTAAATTTATGTAAATTTTTACCAAATATTTTTCTCTGTTACTAATGGGCAAGTTCATTATAGATATAATTGTAAGAAGCAAGAACGTTCAGAAAAGTAAGAACTTCAAACACATCACCATCACCAAAATACAATTTTGTCATGAATCCATTTGTGTCCTTTGTTTAATATGTACATAGACCAAGGTGAGCGACACAGGCTCTTTAGAGCCTCTAGTTTAAAGGTGCAACGAATAACAAACGTGTTTAAGCGAATAAGGTACGAATTAAAAACAAGGTATTAATTTTAGCTCCGAAACGGTGTGTATACAGCTAACATGTTTAACCCCGCCACATTCTGTATGTAAGTGCCTATCTCAAGTCAGGAGCGTGTAATTCAGTGGTTATCGTTGTTTTTGTATTACATATTTGTTTTCCGTTTATTTTTAATATATAAATAAGGCCGTTAAATGTCTCGTTTGAATTGTTTTACTTTGTCATTTCGTGGGTCTTTTATAGCTGACTATGCGGTATGGGCTTTGCTCATTGTTGAAGGCCGTACGGTGACCTATAGTTGATAATCTCTGTGTCATTTTAGTCTATTGTGGAGAGTTGTCTCATTGGCATTCATACTTCTTTTTTTATACAAGCGCTATTTCAGCTCTTCGAACCAAGAACCACCTTCAAACATACGAATATAAAGCAGTTAAAAGGTAGAGAAGAACGTATAAAAATCAAATAAGAAACAAATAGGTATCGAAAATAAAGTTACAGGATCAGTTGAGCACAAACACGTATACATATATATAATATATAAAACTCGTCTAAACATCAACCCAACAATGTTAGATCTGGAATTCGATCTCATGCTACCGAGATATCGTTTCACCAAATTGCCTGCACTGAAGCCGTCCCGCTAGACCACACGACCACCTGAGCTTCACAATAATAAAGCTTTCAGTGGCCGTGTGTTACCTTTCCTCGTCAGTTTTAATCTAGCGGCGTACTACAGTACATGATATATAAGGCATGGAGATGTTATTGTTACAGATCAGCTAAATGATTTATAGTAAAGCATCCTACAAATCAATGCAAGATACAGTCACAGAAAATAAATATATTTATAAGTACGTCTGAGTCGGTGAGAACTCTACAACAGATTTATTTATCCATCGGATTACCAGCAATAATGGTGATACATGGCTGTGTACATTATGTATATACAACTCGTCTAATCATCAACCCAACAAATTTTAGATCTGTAAATTTGCGTTCGCAAATTTTTTGTTCTTCCCTCGCCGGGATTCAAACTCATGCTACTGAGATATCGTGACACCGAATCGCCTGCACTGAAGCCGTCCCGCTAGACCACACGACCACCTGAGCTTCACAATAATAAAGCTTTCAGTGGCCGTGTGTTACCTTTCCTCGTCAGTTTTAATCTAGCGTCGTACTACAGTACATGATATATAAGGCATGAAGATGTTATTGTTACAGATCAGCTCAATGATCTATAGTAAAGGATCCTACAAATTAATGCAAGATACAGTCACAGAAAATAAAGGTAACAAAAGGGTCATTTTACCTCAACAAATTTAGAACTATTACCAGCGATAATAATATGAAGAATTAAAAAGGGGGAAGGATGTTAAAATTCTCATAAGTAACGAATAAGGAATAAGGAATAAGTATTGAAAAGGTAACGAATAAGGAATAAGGAATAAGTATTGAATAGGTAACGAATAAGGAATAAGGAATAATTATTGAATAGGTAACGAATAAGGAATAAGTATTAAATAGGTAACGAATAAGGAATAAGAAATAGGTTACGAATAATGAATAAGGAAAAGTAACGAATAAGAATTTAAGAAATAATTAACCAACTTGACGACCCTACTTGTTTATTAGTTGCATTTTTTTTCTTCATTGTGTATGCCTCAAATATATAGCAAGTAGCTACATGCATTTAATACCGTACTAGGGTAATAAATTTTAAAGTAACATTTTGGTTATTGCAGTGTTTTGGTCTAATTGTAAAGGGTTTATAACTACATTTGTAGTATGTCTGAAGCATTCAAAAGAATATAAGACCCCAGGCCACTTAACCTAAAACTTTCCATACAATAAGTTAGAGCTGATGATGTTTCATTTTATTTGGATTTACATGTACATTTTTTAATTTGCATTTATTGTTTAAAAGAAACGCACTGCAAAATAACTATGTTCTCGGGCCAGCTGTAAACTTTGTTCCTGATGACCATATTCAGCATGTTTAGTTATGTTGTCTTTAAGCAAACTGAAGTCATTTACTGTAATGTCTGCATCACGACAGAAAAGATCTTTAAAGCCAAAGCTTATATTTTTATCAAAGAAAATAGATACAAGTTGTTGGGTATAACATGTATAACACCCATTTATGAGGATCCAGATCCTCCCAAACCTGTTTAATATTATGGTTTAACTTCTGTACATGTAACATGATTAATCCCCTGATAAACTAGTTAATATACAGTGCAATTCAATTTTTTTCTCGCATGCATATTCGGCTCATAACAGGATATAAATGTTCGGCAAATATAAAAAAAAAAGAAGATGTGGTATGATTGCCAATGAGACAACTATCCACAAAAGATCAAAATGACACAAACATTAACAACTGTAACCGGAGGTTTTTTTACGTTGCGTATTTTCTGTGTCAACTTTAACATATTTTACCCCAGACCGTGTAAAGAGTAGGTATCGAAATCCTGAGTCTATGATCCTTCATATGTGGCTTTGTATGACTTAACACTAGCAAGTTTTCATAGTATTATAATAAATTACAATTTAGCAAATATCAACAATATTATAAAGATAAAAGTATTCAAATGTAAATAAGTTAAAACTCGCATAAAAGTGACAAAATATGGTGAGGTCTGTGCAAGACCAGCAAGACTGAAGATAGACATTCGGTTCTATATATAACAATGTCATCTTACAGTTAAGTAGTGGTAAGGTCTGTGCAAGTCCATCAAGCTTTCTATATGTAAAGCTATACTGCAGAGTGACTAGTGTTGACAAGCAGTGTTGCGTAGCTTTTCATTCATAAAAGCAGCTACCTTAAAAAGTCTCTATAGGAAGACTGTGGCTCTCTAAATGATTAAGCCATTTAAAGCCCCAGTCCCACTAGACCACGATCTCAAAATGTAAATTTTCGTTGCTTTCACGATGCTACTACGTCCTCATTACGCTTCTATACAACGATCCCGCTACGATTATAATACGGTTTATCGCTTTTATAAGATAAACCAATTTAATTAAAGAGAAATGATTATTGCCCCATTCGGATCCGGTTCTTGTTTCCCGCCAATCAACGTCACATGACTCGTCAGCATTACATTGCACTAGCCAATCTTGTAGATATGTAAAAGTTTCAAAAAATGCAATCGTAAAAAATCTTTGACATCCGCTTATCATATTCTTATATTTTGAAATGAAACTATCGTAGAGACAAGACAATTCTCCAAGAATGGATTTTCATTTGCAAGGGTCAGCAAACGACGATATTAAAAGGTAAACCGAACTGTCACCACACGATCCGATGCCATCAACCGAGCCATCAACACGAGGAACACATCCAGCTTCTTTCCGACATGTTTATGTTTGTGAGATAATTAGAACAATTTAATAATGTATCTTCGCCATAAAAGTTATACAATGCTCGAATGACAGGGACAGCATCCAATTTGTCAGTGGCTCATTGACCGGTGATGATCGGTGATCAATTTAATGGCAGAACAAAATCTTCACACCAGGAGCCCCCGTTTAGAATTCCACACAGAACAAGATGCACTTGTAAGGAAAACACGATTTAAAAGAAGGAGAACCACTGATCCAAAGAATTCACTACCTCAGTGGTTCCAGCGGTTTGCAGATTTCGTCAAGCTTTAACCTCGGTATGTTGAATTTATATATATAAGAAAAAAGTTGATGTTTTGTGGTGTATAATTATTCTAATTGATATTTATCTCATTAGGATTAAGATAATCTGATGGTGATAAGATAAGATTACTGAAAGGATTATTTATTATTATAATTTGATGTCATATATTTAATTCGTGGCCTTTTTTACATGTCTGCTTTAATGTACATAAATTATATAACCATGCAGTCGTTTTGAGGGAAAACGGTAGTATTTAATTTTCCCAGCATTAGGTTGGCCTTTTGTGTACCCAAGGCAGGTGAAGGAAGTCAAATTAGGAGCGCTGTGATTGGATGTAAGGGTACAATATATTTTTTTATTTATCTATGAATAACTGCAGTGTGTATATTTACAATATAAATTTTAAAACCTATTGAAATATTTTCTAGAGAATTATTCGAAAAGACTTGCAAAATTTCATAAATTTGGTGCAAAATGACGGTGGGCATGGATAACATAAACAAGCTCCGTTGGAAGTTGGTCATGATACTATTTGGCTTTAATTTTTAAAACAGAGTAATAAAGTACTAACACAACATATAACTGTTTTATCCAGGTTTTTATCTTAAAAAGTGGTAAATTTAGAAAATGTTAACATTGTCGCCTATGGCAGAATAAATAGTACCGTTTTCCCTTGAAGACGCACCTAGCGCTATTATACACAAGATACACACGAGGGCAAGAAGTGCAAATTCCTCATCTTTATTTACTTTATAGATTCTACCACTATTATACACAATTTTACACTATGTGTTAGATGGCTCAGCTGACGTGTAATAGATGAAATACACTATATGAGAGTTAGAAGACAAATTTTGTGGCGGATGGCGCGATAGCTTTAGATTAAATCCATCAGAGTCGATGGCTTAGATTAAAATATTTATAAGTGGAAATCCTTTGAACATGTACAGTCTTAAATATTTCCTAAACTGTTTGATACACTTAAATCGGCATTACTATATATATAAAAAAAAAAATGTACATAAATTATGCCTACTGTTTTCTCGTTTGACTTGTTTTACATTTCTCTTTTTGGTTTTTAATTACTCTTTAATGCAGTATCATGGGCTCTGCTCATTGTTGAATGCAGTACAATGACTTCGTTTAATGCAGTATGGGCACTGCTCATTGTTGTAGGCAGAAAAGTGACTAAATGTTATTAATGAGACTTGGGCTCTGCTCATTGTTGACGGCAGTACACTGACTTATTGATACTAATGCAGTATGGGCCCTGCTCATAAATGAAGGCAGAAAAGTGACTAATTATAGTTAATGTGGCATGGGCTCTGCTCATTGTTGAAGGCAGTAAAATGACTTTTTGTTATTATTTTATTTGCCGTTTGTTCTACTGTGAAGAGTTGTCTAATTGAATCATACCAATTCTATTTACACGAGTGAGCTTCTCAGTTACATGTATATATTTATACTTTTCAATTTGCGTTTATTTTTTTTTGTTAGCTTGCTTGTTTTAATTTTTGCATGTTTGCCTAGCTATTTACATTATGCATGTGTTCCTGTTGTAAAATATGCTTATATTAAATTTGATATTTGTTTTTGATATGAAATATCACGTCAGTTGAACTTGTGAGAGATTTGCAGAGCTCATGTTTACGTTGTTGAATCCTACATACCAAGCCCGACCCTAAATTTTCTGACTTGCGTAAACATAGTTCATATAGTGATACAAGCAAATATAGTTATACAAGCAAATATAGTTATACAAGCAATAGTCTGTAAAGGTTTCAAATAGCTTACTTATGCTCATGGACAGGACAATTAGTTTACCAACAAGTCAACTTAGAGCAAATAGGAGAATTATGTGCACTATTCACACAATTATCAAATTACTTTATAACTCACGAAGCAGCAGACAGAGCATGGTACACAACATCCTCTATACTTTGAAGTGCGATAATGTTATTGTATATATACACATGATACCTGTACATGTATTGTTTAGATTATTTTTGATTGTCTTATCTAACTCAGATATGTGAACATTGATGTTTTAATACGTTTGTATTTTACTATCATATTTATTTTACATGTCGGCACGAACTATGGGCTTCCCCACATCTATTTTTAGAAACAAAACAAATATGCGGTATATAAGTTACTGTTAAGGACTTTTACAAACGAACACGCATATTATCCAGATGGGAAACTCGATGAATTTTTAAATTTATTTCAAATACTCTTGATCTATTTCCTTCTATCAAAAGGAACATTTAGCATTCTTTTCTATTTACAAAGCTGATGGACACAATCTTTTTAATTCTAGTCGGAATAAATCAACTATCCATTACTTAAAGTAATACCATGGAATTTTACTCTAGCACCTCGTTCTTTTAGGTCACAAAAAATATTCGACGCAAAACTATTCAAGATAGAACTTTCCAAAACATGTATTCGAATTTTTAAGTACTACTAGGAATGCATGGGGTAGCCAGTTTAGTACAGGAAACGCCTAGATCTTTTAGGTCACAAAATATATTCGACGTAAAACTATTCAAGTTTGAACTTTCCAAAAAAGCGGCACATACTGCTTAGCCGTATCCGAATTCTAGTTCATGTTAGTACTGGATATGTGGTACTTTCAATGTATTGATTGATATGAATTTTTTTTTTTTTTTTTTTTGTGTACGTTCTACTCCCTTGGTTTCTAAAATATTGGTCACGTTACTTGTTTAAAATTAATAAATAGATTAGCCTATCAAATGTACACGACTTTGAAGGAGTGCCTAGGATAGCACTTATTATATATACAGGTAATGTATTTTCGTAAACTTTGTAGAGGATAATAAAATTGAAAATGGAAAACTAATATTAGTGCATATTACAGATTAACAAAGCAATTGAGTAGATTCATGGCATACCACCATCTTGCATCGTACTTTTGCAGTGACCAATCAGTCTAGTTATTACCCAAATCTCCGAATGTGTACACAGATGTTCAGTTTTATTGATTATACTGTTTATTTTTATGAAGAAACTTCCTGATTTATCGCATTATATCTCTTAGAAATATTTAACAAGTTCCAAATATATATGCTTTAGAATACATTTTGTTCAACTAAGCCGGTTAAGGCGAGATAACTCTTTTAGTAAACCCATGGATAATTCTTGATCGGTTTATCAGTGGATGTATTACTGCTAAAATAATGCGTTTTATGATGATAAATATATATTATATATAACATGGATAATACAACGAAAAAAGTGAAATCTTCAAAACAGCACCTTTATAACAAAGCTATTACAAAAGGAAAAATATGAGTGTCTAAGATTCAAACATATTAACAAAGAATAATGCCTTCTTAGCTAGTTCACCTAAATGGACCTTTAGGTTGTAGGAAAGGGGGGGGGGTGGATTCTGGTGAGTGTGTATAGACACACTCAAGTGGCAAGATTAAGGGGTTATGATCGTTTCCCGTAATTGTACGTCGGATCATATTAGGTTTTTACTTTCCTGCGGTACCGCAGGAAGTTCTGTTGAGACCATCTCATGTCTACCCTGAGTGGCCGGTTCTGAATTGGTACCAGTTCGAGCTTGACTGTTAATGATACATAGTATGGCCTATGTATTCAGTGTTTTATAATATAAAAAATGTTAATCTTTACTCCCCTGAAACCAGGGGGTGATGCGAATAAGACCCGACGTATTTGGGGATCATAACCCTCGTTCTCTTTAGAATTTAACCTGGAGGAACTTGAGCATCCATTGCTACCAATGGTGCACAGATTTGTCAGTTAAAACTAGCATGTCGGCATTCTGTAATCATGTCAGACCTCGTCATTCTAAGTGAACTGTGGCCGTTATTTCCACAATAGTTATTTGTTTGTTATGTTTTTGCCTAAAAATGGATTCTGTGATTAATACGGTTTATCGCTTTTATAAGATAAACCAATTTAATTAAAGAGAAATGATTATTGCCCCATTCGGATCCGGTTCTTTTTTCCCGCCAATCAACGTCACATGACTCGTCAGCATTACATTGCACTAGCCAATCTTGTAGATATGTAAAAGTTTCAAAAACCCACCCACCTCCCCTTGCAATCTGCCATCTAATAACAATTCTTGTGTCTGCTGCTGTTTTATTTATCTTTTCAGAATGACCAGAACATGCCGGATCCATAACTTATTGGACAAAAAAGAGGAGACAATCAATCCGATGGATTTGCTAGCTGAATCATACGTTCGAGAACTATAATTATTATGTCAATGCTAATTTTCATGAATGGCTACCACCTTTATCTAAATATTTAGACACATTCAGTGTGAAAATGGAATTACCAATACCTGGTATTAGATCTTCGCCTAGATGCATTTAACTTTTGACTTTATTTCAAATGGATAAAAATCATGCAGCATTTATTTTAATAACTCGATTCTAATTGTTCATTGTTTTGTAATAAAATCATTCGTCACAGTCAAAAAGGGTGTCGGGATCTGGCAAGATTAAGGGGTTATGATCGTTTCCCGTAATTGTACGTCGGATCATATTAGGTTTTTACTTTCCTGCGGTACCGCAGGAAGTTCTGTTGAGACCATCTCATGTCTACCCTGAGTGGCCGGTTCTGAATTGGTACCAGTTCGAGCTTGACTGTTAATGATACATAGTATGGCCTATGTATTCAGTGTTTTATAATATAAAAAATGTTAATCTTTACTCCCCTGAAACCAGGGGGTGATGCGAATAAGACCCGACGTATTTGGGGATCATAACCCTCGTTCTCTTTAGAATTTAACCTGGAGGAACTTGAGCATCCATTGCTACCAATGGTGCACAGATTTGTCAGTTAAAACTAGCATGTCGGCATTCTGTAATCATGTCAGACCTCGTCATTCTAAGTGAACTGTGGCCGTTATTTCCACAATAGTTATTTGTTTGTTATGTTTTTGCCTAAAAATGGATTCTGTGATTAACACGTTCTCACCGCGCTTATTATGCGACCTTACTACGCTTATTAAGATCTTTCTACGCTCGTCACGTTCTCACTACGACCATACCACGAGTTATCCGATTGCAACACGATCTTACCACGCTTCTACTGCGAGTATAGCACGTTCTTACCACCATACCCGTAGCCAGGGGGGGGGACGACCCCCCCCCCCCTTGAAATCAAATAGGCACTGTTAAAGTCAACGTTTTGTTCAAATTGTGACTGTTAAAGTCGAGTTCATGAGTCCAACGAACCCCCACTTGGAAATTCCTGGCTACGGGCCTGCAGTTACCACGATTACACTACGTTCAAACCGCGACATACTTTATGATACATCTATAGTGATGTAAGATATAAAAGAGATTATGTACAATAAAAGAAGGAAAACATATATGAACCTTTTGGTATTTAAAACATATACCGGTTCTTTGGGTACTGTCCAATTAAAAAGTAAACAAAAATTTAACATCAAGTGTTTTAGTTAAACAACTAAAGTATTGGCTATTGGTGTTTATCTGTATCTTTTTTTTTTTTTTATCTTAAACATGTTTAAATGATTTTTAAATTTAATAAAATGTAATTCAAAGAATTAAAGATATTTTTTTTTTTATTTATTTATTTATTTACAAGATTGATCGTTTATATAAATATACAGTGTTAATTTCCATTGTTTAACGCGAGAGTACATTTTAAATGAATAAATTGAATGAAAACTACGGTTCCTTATTTGTGCATTGTGATTAAAATAATTACTTTCATTTGTTTCCAACTCTGTCTTGTATTGTTCTGGTCGTACTATTGCAAATATTCAATTTCATGACTGTATCATGTGTTTCTATCAGTTTACCTTAGTGCTATCACATGGTAAGGTTAGAAATTATTGGTAAATCCTAGTTTTAAGTGTTTTAATGTCTTATCTTACGTTTTAATTTATTGACATAACTGCACGACCCGATTTTCAATTAACAGTGGTAAGGTAATTGTTGCAAAGAATCCTGCTAAAACTTTTGTGAAAGACGGTTTTATCTTTGAAGTGTTGCGAGAGTTTATGTTCTATGCCGAAGGCACATGTATATAGTGACCTGCAGTACAAGTACTGTTCCATTGAGTTTAGTTATATGTCTTCTGTTTCTGTCCCTGACCTAGGTTTTCTGTATTTGGCATGTGTAGTGCATCATGACATAAGACATTGTTACGTGTACCGTAATGAACTTTCGTGCAGGACTACTTTGTGTATTTTTGACATGGAACTCTTGACCAGACTATGACTTTTTGACTCTTGACCTATGCACTTTGGGTGTGTCATCATGATACAGTGTGTTCCTTTGTATATTACCCTGACCTGAAAGTATAATTCTAAATTGACCTTGTTTCTGAATATGTAGCATGAAGATGTATTGTCATAAGATGGTGAGTCTTGTGGCACGAGAAACTTCATATGAGCTTGACTTTGCTCTTATTGTACAACTTGCATGTTTTGTTTGAATTATATGGAGAATTGTCTAATTACACTCATACCACATCTTCTTATATCTATATTAGATGTATAGATATATTTATTAGGTTTGTGTACCACGATGACCCTTTCCTCACAATCTGCTTTTGTGGTTATTTTTTGTCATGGAACTCTTGACCAGTCTATGACTTTTTGACTCTTGACCTATGCATATTGGGTGTGCCTCTTGGTATGATTACCTTGACAAAGTCAGGAGTCTTTGGTTTTTTGTTAGCCTTGTATGTTTTAATTGTAAGTTCGGTTTTAGGTATTGGAGTTTGAACTATTACACATTTTGTTTTGGGACCATCTGAAGTCCGCCGCCGGGCGAGGGATTTTCTCACTTTGTTAAAAACCCATTGGCGACCTTCGACTGCTTTTTGCTCTTTTGTTATGTTACTGTCTCTTTAACACATTTTACATTTCCATTCTCAATTTTTGAATTGAAGAATGTTTTGATCAAATAAAAACTAAATTCTTTAATTTCCGTGAAAAATAGAGAGAACATTTACTGCTTCAGTAGCACCATGTGCTGCCAGTTGTGATAGATAATGTAAAATGTTTCAACCATTTTATCTTAGATTTCATTTCATGGACATGTAGATATGGATATTCTGTTTTTACATCTAAAAAATTCACACAGAAGGTATACGCATATCAATAAACTGAACTCAGTGCAAAGAACCTTTAAAGTACACTTAGATAGAGAGCTCAATCTAGTGAAACACTTTGTTATGCTGGTCACATGTAACTTGAAATGTCACTGTCTGTTGCCAAACTGCACCGAGATCCTGAAAAAAATATGCAAGTTAATTCTATTAGAAGTAGAATTCAAAGGAAGTAAATAAGCTGTTTACGGAAATAAATGTAGAATATGTCTATGGACCACAGATGCCCCTGCTTGTGAAAAAAACATGAGTCAACTTACACATATAGCTGCAGGATTCTCGTAATTTTGACCATTTTGTGACCAAATACATTGTGTAAAAGTTTCAAAACATTTGGCAAACTAAAGTTAAAGAACGGAAACAACAGATTTAGCATTTTTCCTATCTTAAGGCTCCGTGTTGACATTTGTATCATTGGTACTTGTACCACATCTTCTTACATCTAATAACTCATGAACAGTGACGTCACCCAATATCAAACTTGATAGATCTGTGTTATGGGGTAATAAGCATTACGTATAAGGTTCATAACATTTGATTGAGTCAAACTTATTTAGAGATCGGAAACGAAAAAGTCAGCATTTTCTATGTTTTTAAAGGGACATGATTCATGAACGATTAAAGTGACGCTACCAAATTTCAAATTAGATTTTGTGTTGTGTGGTAATAAGCATTGTCCCAGGTTAGGGGGATGGTGGGGATCCTTATTCGGTATGTGTGTGAATGTGGCAAGTCAAGAGCCTGTAATTCAATGGTTGTCGTTTGTTTATGTGTTATATATTTGTTTTTCGTTCATTTTTTATGCATAAATTTGTCTGTTTCTTTTCTCGTTTGAATATTGTTTGACATTGTCATTTCGTTGCCTTTTATAGCTGACTATGCGGTATGGACTTTGATCATTGTTGAAGGCCGTATATGACCTATAGTTGTTAATTTCTGTGTCATCTGGTCTCTTGTGGAGAGTTCTCATTGGCACTCATGCCACATATGGTGGAGGGTGGGGATCCCGCTAACATGTTTAACTCCGCCTTATTCTGTATGTATGTGCCTGTCCCAAGTCAGGAGCCTGTAATTCAGTGACAGTCGTTTGTTTATGTGTTACATATTTGTTTTTGTTCATTTTTTGTACATAAGTTAGGCCGTTAGTTTTCTCGTTTGAATTGTTTTACATTGTCATGTCGGTGCCTTTTAGAGCTGACTATGCGGTATGGACTTTGCTTATTGTTGCAGGCCGTATGGTGACCTATAGTTGTTAGTTTCTGTGTCATTTGGTCTCTTGTGGAGAGTTCTCAATGGCACTCATGCCACGTCTTCTTTTTTATATTGTGTAGAAGTTTTGAATTATTTGGTTGTGGCAAACTAAAGTTAGGAGAACAGAACCCATTTTTTGGACGTTCGGACTATGGTAGCACTTTATGCCCCTCCACTATGGCGCAAACACAGAAGTTCTGACTATTGTGCTGGTGATACTCATCCAACAAGCACTGTCATTTAAAACACACACCCAATTTTATTATAAAAATATTCAATCTTAATTTTGATTTCTTTATTTAGGGCCGAACGATTACATGCATGCCCTTCCTAAGGAGTATCAAATTTGACAAATTTATTGTACATATACTTTTTTGTAGTAATTTATAGCTTATTTTTCAACTTATTAAAGCTTACCAACTTAAATTGATCATCAATTTCTTTTTATATGTCTTTTAACATTCTGCTTTGAACAAAACAATTTGTAACATATACTTCACATGTATTTCTATCAAATCTGACATTATTACAAAGGCAATTAAATAAAATTCAGTCGAACTTGAAAATAAATGTGCAATCAAATATATATGCAAATCGTCAACTGGTCAAGTAAGTGGCTAGATGCACATATCGTTGGCCAATTGAACAACATATCCTAATTGGGTGGTTTTAAAACTTCTAGAAATATTAACGAACATAAGGGATGAATAAAGGAAAATAAATGAAAACAGAACGACTGAATTAAATAAAAGGATGTTCGATATACTATATATTTCGGTTTATTTTTAAAATCTATACGATGTTTTATTTTTATCTAGTTTCCTAATCAAAATAATTAAAATGAGAAGATAAATACCTTACAGCATCCTTTACCGTCGATGCTGGAATGTTTAATGTTATAAAACGATTTTAGCGTCTTTGACCTACTTAATCATTTTATTCGGAAACTTGCGGTAATCTTCTCCAAGTTCAACGGGGACATTAGAATGATCTAGAATAGAACCCAGATGGAACCAAGAAGTTGGGTTGCTATAACCTAACAACTCGGATGTTGAACCAGTTACCATGGTTTCGAACCAAAGAACCCGGATAGAACCAAGGTTCAGAACCAAAAAAAAACCAGATGGAACCAAGGATGCAAGGTTTAGAACCAGAGTGCCCGGATATAACCTAATTGCATTCGGAATTCTCATGACTTTTTATACCTTCAACGTATTTTCCAAATCATTCATTTATTTATTATATTTATATATAATTTATTTATTTATTTACAACATTGATCGTTTATATAAATATACAGTGTTAATTTCCATTGTTTAACCCAAGCGTACATTTTAGATAAATAAATTGAATGAAAACTACGGTTCCTAATTTGTGCATTGGAATTAAAAATTCGATATGCATCATTACTTTCTTTTGTTTACAACTCTGTCTGGTATTGTTCTGGTCGTACTATTTCAATTATTCAATTGCATGACTGTATCATGTGTATCCATAAGTTTACAATAGTACTATCATATGGTTGGGTTAAAAATTAATGGTAAACCCTTAGGCTAGTTTTTACTGTTTTAATGTTTAATCTTACCGTTTTAATTTCTTGACATAACTGCACGACTCGATTCTCAATTATATGTGTTAAGATAATCGTTGCAAAGAATCCTGCTCAAACTTTAGTGAAAGACGGGGTTAATCTTACTTTGTTGCGAGATTTTATATTCTTTGTTGAAGGCAATTGTAGTGACCTGCAATACAAGTTCCATTCAATTGAGTTTAGTTAGTATATGTCTTGTGTTTCTGTCTCTGCCCTAGGTTTTCTATATGAGTCTATTGGCACGAGAAACTTCATGTGAGCTTGACCTTTGCCCTCAATGTAAAACTTGTATATTTTGTTTGAATTAAATGGAGAATTAACTGTATGATTGGCATTCGTACCACATCTTCTAAGATATATTAGATACATAAGATATATTGTTCGTTTAGTGTACCACAATGACCCTTTTATCAAAATCCTTTTTTTTTCACAAGAATCTCTTGACCAGACTATGACTTTTTGACTCTTGACCTTTGCATATTGGATGTGTCTCTTGGTATGATTACCTTGACGTCAAGTCAGGAGTCTCTGGATTTTATTAGTCTTGTATATTTTTAATTGTAAGTTGATTTTATAATTTGAAGTTTGAACTGGTACACATTTTGTTAAGGGCCATCTGAAGCCCGCCTCTGGAAGAGGGATTTTCTCGCTTTGTTGAAGATATAAAAAAGAAGATGTGTTATGGTTGCCAATGAGACAACTATCCACAAAAGACCAAAATGACACAGACTTTAACAACTATAGGTCACCGTACGGCCTTCAACAATGAGCAAAGCCCATACCGCATAGTCAGCTATGAGGACTCATAAATGGCCTTTCACTGCTTTCTGCTTATTTGACATTGTTACTGTCTCTTTAACACATTCCACATTTCCATTCTCAATTTTTTAGAATGTTTGGTTCAGATGAAACTAAATCCTTTAATTTCCGTGAATATCAAGTAAGAAAATTTACTGCTTCAGTAGCATCATGTTCTGCCAGCTGTGATAGATAATGCAAAATGTTTCAATCATTTTACCTTAGATTTCATTTCATGGACATGTAGGTATGGATAGTCTGCTTTTACATCATAACAATTCACACAGAAGATATACGCATATCAATAAACTGAACTCAATGCTAAGAACCATTAAAGTACACTTAGACAGAGAGCTCAATCTAGTGAAACACTTTGTTAAGTTGGTCACATTTAACTTGAAATCACTGTCTGTTACCAAACTGCACCGAGATCCTGAAAAAAAATGTACAAGTTCAGTTTATTTAAAAAAGAATTCAATGGAAGAAAATAAGCTGATTACTGAAATAAATGTAGAATATGTCTATTAATCACAGATGCCCCTGCTTATGAAAAAAATGAGTAAACTTCCACATATAGATGCAGGATTCGCGTAATTTTGACCGTTTTGTGACCATAAGCATTGTGAATAAGTTTCAAAACATTTGGCTGAGGCAAATTAAAGTTAAAGAACGGAAACAATAGATTTAGCAGTTTTCCTATCTCAAGGCTCCGGGTTGACATTTGTTTCATTGGTACTCGTACTACAACTTTTTACATCTAAAAAAACATGAACAGTGACGCCATCGTGACCCAATATTGAGCTTCACAGATCTGTGTGATGGGGTAATGTGAATCGCGTATAAGGTTCATAACATTTGATTGAGTCAGACTTATTTAAGACAAAGGAAACGAAAGAGTCAGCACTTCTTATGTTTTTTAAAGGGACATGATAACTCTTGAATGGTAAAAGTGACACTTAAAAATTTCAAATTTGATATTTGTGTTGAGGTGGGGATCCCGCTTACATGTTCAAACCCGCCTTATTCGGTATGTATGTGCCTGTGGTAAGTCAGGAGCCTGTAATTCAATGAATGTCGTTTTTATGTGTTACATACTTGTTTTTCGTTCATTTTTTGTACATAAATTTGTTCGTTTATTTTCTCGTTTGAATATTGTTTTACAATGTCATTTCAGTGCCTTTTATTGCTGACAATATGCGGTATTGACTTTGCTCATTGTTGAAAGCTGCATATGACCGATAGTTGTTAGTGTTTGTGTGATCTGGTCTTTTATGGAGAGTTCTTATTGGCACTCATGCCACATACGGGGGAGGGTTGGGATCCCGCTAACATTGGTAACCCCGCCTTATTTTATATTCACGTGCCTATCTAGTTTTTCGTTTATTTTTTGTACATAACTTTATACCGTTTGTTTTCTCGTTTGAATTGTTTTACATTGTCATGTCGGTGCCTTTAAAAGCTGACTTTGCGGTATGAACCTTGCCCATTGTTGAAGACCGTGTTGGTGACCTAGGCTACATTGTATAATTGTTAATTTCTGTGTCATTTAGTCTCTTGTGGAGAGTTCTCATTGGCACTCATGCATCAGCTCCTTTTATATATTGTGTTTAGGTTTTGAAGTATTTGATTGAGGCAAACTAAAGTAAGAAGAGCAGAACCCGTTTTTATGGGACATTCGGGACAGACGGACTAGTGTAACTCTTTGTGTTCCTAAATCATGGCGCCAACACAGAAGTTCTTACTATTGTGCTGGTGATACACATCCCACTAGCACTGTCATTAACACATGTACAATTAATTTTATTATAAAAATAATATTCAATCTTAATCTTGATTTCTTTATTTTTGGCCGAATGATTATATGCATGCCCTTCACAACGACTGAATGAGTATCAAATTTGACAAATTTATTGTACATAATTATACATTTTATTATATTTATAACTTTTTTTCCAACTAATTAAAGATTACCAACTTATTGATCATAACTTTCCTTTATATGTCTTTTAACATTCTGTTTTGAACAAAAAGATTTCTAACATAATTTTTTTTTATACTTCACATGTATTTCTTTCAAATCTGACATTATTAAAAATCCATTAAATAAAATTCAGTCGAACTTGATAATAAATATGCAATCAAATATATATGCAAGTCGTCAACTGGTCAAGTGGCTAGATGCACATATCGTTAGCCATATAAACAACATGTCCTTATTGGGTGGTTTTAAAACTTTTAGCATAGGTGGATCCAGGGGCGCCCCCCAAACCCTTTGCGGGGGAAATATGGTTGATTATATAGGGAATCATTGAAGCATGAATGAAGCGGGCCCCCTTAGGAAAAGTTCTGGATCCGCCACTGTCTAGACATATTTACGTAAATAAGGGATGAGTAAAGGAAAAAAAAAGAAAACAGCATGACTGAATTAAATAAAAAGATGTTCGATGTACTGTATACTTCGGTTTGTTTTAAAAATATATACGATGCATTATTTTTATCTAGTTTTCTTATCAAAATAATTAAAATGAGAAGATAAATACCTTATAGCTTCCTTTACCGTCGATGCTATAATGTTTAATGTTATAAAATAATTTTAGCGTCTTTGACCTACTTTACCTTTTTATTCGGAGACTTGCGGTTATCTTCTGTTATGTTCAACGGGAACATTAGAATGATCTAGAATAGAACCAAGATGGAACCAAGAGCGGATCGGGGGGGGGGGGGGGGGGGGGAGGGGTTCCTTCGTGGGGAAAATTTGGTTGATTATATAGGGAATCATTGAAGCATGACTGAAGCGGGACCCCCTTAGGAAAAGTTTTGGATCCGCCACTGTCTAGACATATTTACGTAAATAAGGGATGAGTAAAGGGAAAAAAAAATAAAAAAAATGACTGAATTAAATAAAAGGATGTTCGATATACTGTATACTTCGGTTTGTTTTAAAAATCTATACGATGCTTTATTTTTATCTAGTTTCCTTATCAAAATAATTAAAATGAGAAGATAAATACCTTATAGCTTCCTTTACCGTCGATGCTAAAATGTTTAATGTTATAAAATAATTTTAGCGTCTTTGACCTACTTTACCTTTTTATTCGGAGACTTGCGGTTATCTTCTGTTATGTTCAACGGGAACATTAGAATGTTCTAGAATAGAACCCAGATGGAACCAAGAAGTTGGGTTGCCTTAACCAAACAACCCGGATGTTGAACCAGTTACCATGGTTTCGAACCAAAGAACCAAGGTTCAGAACCAGAAAACCCAGATGGAACCAAGGTTTAGAACCAGAGTGCCCGGATATAACCTAATTGCATTCGGAATTCTCATGACTTTTTATACCTTCAATGTATTTTCCAAATCATTTATTTATTTAGTATATTTATTAAAGAGTGTTTCGATGGAAGTCGCGAATTTCTGTATTCTTCCCATTATCATGTCATTGGTCTGTATTCTTTATTTTTGTTTAATTATTTTGTTTAAATTTCTTTATACTTTACCACCCTATTAGCCTCTATTTTTTATATTGGGGTATAACAGCGTATAGTATGCATTTACAGTTTAAGATGCCATAAATAAATTAATATAACTTCTGACACTACAAATTCTGTTAATAAGATATTCATTTAGGCGCTCCTTATAAATAACATGATACGAATCAATCAAGTTCATATGGACAGGTTACTCTGACATTTTTCTATAAATAGAGAATCAGGTGAAAGCTGCATGGGTTCTTATTATGGGACATTAATCAAGACCAGGTCAAAAATAATGCATAATTAGTAAAGGTTGAATCTAGTGCATTTGGTTACTATGCAATTATTCTAAAAATAGTAAAATCACGTGAAGGCCGCGTGGAGTCTGCATGCACAAAGCGTGATAGATATTGTTCGGAACCAAATTGCATTCTGAAATTCTCTTGACTTTTTATTACTTTAACGTATTCCCAATCATTTATTTATTTAGTATATTGATATATAATATATAATTTTTTTATTATCAGAAAGAAAATTATATGAATATTAAAACTTGCAAAAAGGGTGAATTAATCTGTGGGGAAAAAAAAGTTATGTTTTGAAAAATCAAAAGTAAAAATGAAAATTATGTAACCTATAGCTGTATATTTTTAACTTCATAATTTGTAAAATGATCTATTGTTTACATGTACTTATGAATAAATCATGGTAATAGACAGTTAATGTTGTACTTGATTGAACTGACGATAAGGTTGCCACATCCAAGGGACTTGCCACGGCAATATGTTGGGCGGCGGTTGGCCCCATGGGGGACACAAAGCTTGATCATGTAGCATCGGACCCCACGCAGGACTTGGGGGGTTTTCTGGTGGCATCGGACCCCACGATGGACATTGGGGATTTTCTGGTATCATCTGACCCCACGGCGGATACATCATGTTTTTGTGTAGAATTGGAGGTTGTCTATCCATAGAATAGTCAAATGCACTGAATCTTTGACTAGTGTTTGGTTGCCGGTGAGAAAAGTTTATACCTCCTGTAGCGATTGGTTGTTGGTTAGCATGATTAGAACGTGAAGGTCTATTCCCATACATGTTCATTGCTGTTTTAAGGTGTTTTACGATTTCAGGGAGACCTTGTTTACTGTTTAAATGAACCTGGTCGTAGAACATTTCATCTGTTGGTTCAAACTTTTTTATTAATGTTTTCTTTTGAAATTTCAAGCATTCTGTGGATAGGATTTCGTTGGCATCGCGTACTCCTCCATCAGGCATGTCCTTCCTTCGAATTATAGGTAAAACAAATATTTTAGCATTTGGCCAAATTTGTGTTGTAGTGTAAAAAGGTTTTCAAATTCCTTATTTTTAACTGCATTGTTCTGCAAATCCCTCGTTCCTATGCTGATAAGGACATGCTGTGGTTTTATGTTTTTGCCGTTTTTCTCTATGAAACTGGAACAGGTTTCTGCTCCCCCTCTAATGTATCGTTTCATTGTTTTTCCATCTGGAGAATTTTTTTTAGGAATAATTCTTCTGAGAATCGAGTCACTGAGAATGAGATAATCGCATTCTGACACTCCGACATTTTGAATATGAGATTCACTTGTTCTCTTTTCTCTTTGTTCAATAATTAATTCTTTTGAATTGCATCTTGAATTCATGCTTGTGTTTATTTCCTCTAAACGTGAAATGCGATTATTGAATTCTGCAATTTTGTTCGAAATTGACTCCATACTGTCATTGTTCTCTTCTCGGAAATAAATAAGAATTTTTTCTTTATTTTGCAGTTTCTCAATTATGGTATCTTTATTTAATGCAGATTCTTTAAACTGTGTGTCAAGAAGATTTATTTGATTTTTTGGTTTGATGATATTAAGTCTGGGACAAATCCTTTGATGTCTGGCACAATAGTGTCTGTAGCATTCTTGAGGTCGGTTAATTTATTTACAAATAACTTGAAGGAAATGTCAATAGTGGTCAAAGTTGCTGTAAGTGTGTCAAGTGTGGAGCTCAACACTTGGCCGTGTTTTGCAATCTTTTCCTTTGGTGTTTCTTCTTGATTGTCCTGGTTTTTTTTTACCCTCTTTCCTGATTGGGGTAGATGTGTTGTTGACATTTGCAAGGGATTTTGCAAATGTTAAAGACGTGTCACTAAGATTGTTTTCATTTTGAAGATTTTTTCCAGTTGTAGATTGTTCAATTTTAGTATTGTCTAAACTTAAGCTAGGATCATTAAAACTGTCATCATTTCCACTTTTTTTGTAATAGGGAGCTGTCTGGTGATTTCACTATGTGACACATAAAATTTTGATAACTGTTTTTTCCTTTAAGAAGGTAGTTTTTTCTGTTTCAAAATATTGCACAATTGCATTTTTCCAGGGTTCAATCTTTTCAGGCAGTGTTCTGAACGTAACGTTGTTTGTTTTACCATTAACTTGATGGCAGGGCATTGGTTCTTCTAACTGACAGTCTGCGTATTTGTTATTCGAGTTTATATCTGTACACTCGTCAAATTCATTACCTGTCACACAATTTTGGAATTTTAATGGTGGTTTAATTTCCGTCGGCATCGCCATTTTTATCACGTTATGTTAGGTGTAAATATTTCAAGGACCGTCAGTGTTAATTATTGAACTTTGTGTTCTAGATTGAAGAACTGTAACTATTTGTAACTATTTCATTAATCTATGAAGTTCCATTCATCAAATACCATGTGTTTTATGTGTATTTAAGTGCAGCATGTGAAAGGCATGGGCGCATCCATTACCGGAAGTTGATGTTTTTTCAAAAAACAGCTGATTGTGTTTTCATTCATTCAGTGATAAATGAACTATAAACATTAAGGTTATGTGAAATCTAAGGATGGAGGTTGTAGTGACATTAATATAAACAGTTACATCCGCTGATAATTGATACTGTGACAGTTTCTATGTATCTATCATTTCGACCACACACGGGTTCATTATCTGCACATAGTTTAATAAGGCTTTTATTAGGATTATAATCATTCTGTAACTGTAGTTCGATCGTTTGAGTTGTATAATAAATATTAGTATTTACTTGGATTCTACTTTATATATATGTAGCATAAGATGCCACACTATGCTGATGTCATTACTGGTTCAATAGGGGCTGACGAACTTTGGTTTGCATTTGCAAGTGGGAATAGCTTTAGATATATATATATCTTTCAAATGCACGAGGCATTGAGAGATTACACGTTTGCCGGAAAAAGAACTGCGTTGTTCACATGGATGGCGTTTGAAGATGTGACTTTAGCATTTAGAATGATAATTGATCAACCAACAACACCAGCTATGGATTTGATAATGTCATTGATAAAACGATACGTGGTTTTCTTGTAAGATCGAAAAAAAATATCAGATGGGGTTAACAAAGCAAGAAAACATGTGTTTTTGGAAGAGAAAAGACTTATTGAGGCTATTCACACGACTCGGTCTAGTCCATGCCAGACGTTTATGAATGACGAAAGAAAAAATATGATCCATGGTAACCCTTTTGGACAACTCTTATCAGGAGCTTGTACATTATGGATGTTAGAAACAATATCACAGTCTTTGTAAATGTGGAAAATCGGCTCTCCGATTGTGAATAAACATGTATTTGAGGCCTAACGAGTATGCTGATTGGGTATTTTGTCCTTACCTTAATAAAATACCTTGAAACTGTAACACGAGTGGATGAAGTCTTGGATGCGTATGGTATTTGTAGCAACAAATGCTCAGGATATTCTATCTTATCCCCCACATGATGTATTTCAAGTTTAGCACTAAGTCCACATTAAGAGGCAGACACTAGAATCATGGTGCATGTGTCTGATGCAGTAAAACACGAACTTAAACGAGTCATGATTCGAACAGTCGTTACTGATGATGCTGTCATTACTTTTTCGCTATTCCGTGACATAGGGGTAGACGAACTATGGATTGTGTTTGAGAGGGCAAAAAAAATTAATATCTATCAATGGCCTTTAAAATGCACTAGGCAATTAATGATCACACACACTTATTGTGATCCATGCCTTTACCGGTTGTGATACGGTTCTCTCTTCGCTTGTAAAAGGGCAAAAGGGAAGGCTAATTGAGGCTATTCCCTCAACTTGGTCTAGTCATTCCAGCATGTAAAACGCGCAACATACTAAGCAGGTGCTTAGGGGGACGAGTCTGGAATTGGTCTTATGGCACCAATTCGAGGCGCTAAAAGGTATCAAAGAGACAAAGAGGTTCCTTTTGAAAACTCTGAGGCCTGGTCATTTTGTCAGAAGCTGGTACATTGTTGATGAAAGAAAGGATGACGCGGTCGTTGTTAATGCGAAATATCGGGTCTCCTGTGCACTGCCTTGTGTGCATGTGGGGTGACCATGAATAAACATGTATTTTTGGCCAAATAGTAGTAATTTTAAATATGTTTTAGTATTTAAGTGATTTTATATTGTTTTAATCGGTCTATCCAAAACTCCATATGTAAGATATGAATTGAAGACTCATCTTTGAAATTTACGCCATATTGTTTTTTTTTTTACCGGAAGTGTTATTATAAAGTTTGTATTTGAGCCTTTACAACATAGTAGAATTAGTGGTTTTTGGGATAACCTAAAGCCAAAATATAATGACCAGCACAAAAAAAACATTTTCTTTACATTTAGAAAAAAATTGAATATTAAAATAAGAAACTGATATTTCTATGTCCGCCATTTTGGATATTACAGGAAGTAAGTGTTTTAAAGATATATGTCTAATTATACATTGTATCCATGAGAAGCACCAAAGAAAGGTTCCTGCACAATGTTATGATAGTAGCAATACGTTAAAACACATTTCAATTCCCCTCCCTAAAAAATAAGCTTATTTTAGTACAATGTCTGCCATGTTGGATTTTACCGGAAGTAGGATTTTTAAAGACCACTAATCTATATGATATATCCAAAAGTAGTAAAAAACAAAGATTTGTACCAAATATTATGATAGTAGCCTTATAATAACACCTATTCACATGCTAGCCTTCGATATTGGGCTGATTTAAGTATGATGTCCGCCATTTTGGATTTAACCGGAAGTGAGACCTTTTTTTCAAATGCCTTCCTATCTGAAATACAAGAGTAATAATTGAGGAAGATCTATGCCAAATGTCATGCTTGTAGCAGGATGTGCACAATTTTTCACCAAGCCGTATAAAGGGCCCCAAAATGACTAGTGTAAAACCATTCAAACGGGAAAACCAATCGTCTATAGATATAGGAAAATGTGGTATGAGTCAGAGTGCCAATGAGACAACTCTCCATCCAAGTAACAATTTATAAAAGTAAACAATTATAGTCAAGGTACGGCCTTCAACACGGAGCCTTGGCTCACACCGAACAGCAGGCTTCAAAGGGTTCAAAAATTACTAGTGTAAACTCTTCAAACGGGAAAACCAACAGTCTAATCTATACAAAAACGAGAAACACTTATAAACCACATAAACAGACGACAACTACTGAATCCCCAAAACATTACTAGTGTGAAACTATTCAAACGGGAAAACCAAAGGTCTAGTAAATCTTTATAAAAACGAGAAACGAGAAACACTTATGAACCACATCAATAACGACAACTACTGAATACAAAAAAACTTATATATAATAAGACTAGTAAGATTGATCGTAAGTCTTGAACAATTCAGTATACTTACGACAAATCTTATTCGTAAGGTTTTTTTTGTGAAATCGACTCCCGACTTAGGACAATAATATTTTTTTTTATTGTTACACATCCCCAAAACGTGTCCGATAATTTTAGAATGTGTCCAGTTAAAAACGCCAGAATATTTCAAAACTCATATACCCCCAATAATACTCTGTCAAGTAAAAAACGTTTACCGCAATATTATTGGTGTGAGATAGTCTGTGCCAAACTGTTTTAGGGTTTGTCTGACTGAAAGAGAAATTTGAACTTTTCTACTACATATTCAACCAAAAAATCTTAAAAGTTCTGTCTGACCGAATGATTTTTTGTCTGACATTTTGTCGGTCAGACAGAGTTTGGGATACACTGCGGCGGGGATACGATAGAACCCGTATTGTTCGGTTGGATTATAAAAAAAAGTCGAAGCAGCTTCCAAAAAAAATCTGGAGGAAAGGTTTAGTAATCCGTACAGACAAATGTCCAAGATATGCTTCACTGTGGCACGCTGAACTGCTAAATCTACAGGCCCGCAGTTCAATTTTTGGAAATTTTTAGTTAGATTCTGTTGGACTGTAGGTCTAATTTTTACAGGCCCGAAAGCAATTTTACCAGCCTGGGCTGCCTGGGCTGCCACTCGGCGTGAAGACTGCAGTGTGCACACTTACTTCTGCTTGCAGACACAGATCCCTGGTTTATATTTTTTTTAAAATGCACAATAAAAAAAAAAAAAGAAAACTAATACATTTTATATTGTATTTTTTTTCCCGGTGCTTCACTATATGTCATTTATAAGCTTTAGTTTGTTCAACATAGGTTATTCATAACAAGCATAACTGCAGGCTAAGTTTACAACACATAATTAACTATGGATTGCTTAATGTCCAGTGGCAAATATGTCATGCGTATTTAGAAAAAAAAAACATAAACATTGCATTTAATAAGTTTTGTAAAGTTTAAATCATCGTTTAATAGTAAGTAAATTCTTTTGTTCTAATATAATCCGGCGGTGATGCCTAAATGTCTTTTTACAAAATGTATGTCTATGAGGGTATTGCACGACCGGCTTCCCACAGAAGTGGTTTCTGTGCTTTAAAAAGACACAATTAGACGTTGATAAACAGAACACATTTTGGCGCCCGTGCAATTTGACATATTTATCAGATCATTGACGTCACATGGACAAGTGTTGGAGGAATCGGACACGTTTCTGAGTGCTACATATGTACGTTTAATTTTCAATTAAATTGAATTTCCACTTCAATCTATTAAACATTAATGTACTTTTGTATTTATAAAGTAATGAGTATATATTTTAATGTCTTTTTGTCGTTGTATCACGAATCTTGTTATAAAGAGCACATAAATATATTGATGGTTAAAGCTACACGTGCATGAAATACTTGCCACTGGCAAACACCAATACTTTGATGATGATGAATCGATTTATCATATTTTCCTTTTTTATTTAGCAACAAATTTCAACTTTGATTGATTATATACATGTAGTATCAGAAGTCAAATCCATTACTGGACTTCTGGTAGTATATAAAGTAATAAGTACATTTTGATGACCATTCCCTTCCATAATTGTGCACATAACACAGAAATGAGGAAACATAAGAAAGTTTATAATAGCCTTTATAAAGTCATTTTATTTTCTTTCCTAAGATTGGTCAACAGCAATGGAGACAGGAGCAGAAATGGGAATGTTCGATGTGAAAATTGAAGACCTATTAACAAAATGATGTATCAATATGGCACTCATCAGAAAATAACCCAACATTTAATCATATACCATTGAATCCTGAGTTTCGTACAAGTACCAAAACATTAAAGATGGATGCTTATAATGCGCTCATATTAGAACTAAAGTGTCCTCTTGAATTAACACTGTACATGTAGCAAGACACATCATATGCGGGACTGAATTGAGGAAAAGAGCCAGGAAACTGACATTCTACGAAGCATTCCAAAGAAAAGATGGCAAAGGGTGAGAGCAATGAAACATGATACATGCAAAATTAATTGTCTCTGTTTTATTTATGAACTTTAAAGGAGCATGAAAATGATAGAGATTTTGTCACAAACTTCACATGTTTGTATGACATAATTAAGGTCTTTCCCCTACGTGAGGAAAGACCTTATTGTTTTTCTAATTAAGGTCTTTCCTCTCCGCGAGGAAAGACCTTATTGTTTTTCTAATGTTTTTAAGGTCTTTCCCCTACATGGGAAAGACCTTATTGTTTTTCTAATGTTTTTAAGGTCTTTCCTCTCCGCGAGGAAAGACCTTATTGTTTTTCGCATGTTTTTTTTTTTTTCATCCAGCATTTGTTTGACATGGCCTCCCCTCGTTTCTATTGGAGTTATCAAAACCAAATATGGACCATCGGTAGACCTCATCATGAAGTATTACCAGATGAGGCTGTGTAGGATTTCATCATCCCCTTTAGAAGTTATCTCCCTTTTATTGGGTTTTTTCGACATGGCCCCCTCGTTGTTTTTGAAGATATCATGACCTTATTTGGACAATAGTTAGATCTCATCATGATGTGTTACCATATGAGGCTGCTAAGGATTTCATCATTCCCTATGAGAGTTATGTCCCCTTGAAGCAATTTCTTTCTATAAACACTGGACACTTTTAATTTGCAAAACACTCATTTGCAAATCCGCCGCCGCCTCAAACAAGAGCTACAATATCATGTATATAACCAAAATGTGCAGAATTACATGGGATTCAATAATTTCATTGGTTTTCTACAGTTACTTTCATATTTATTTTGCAATTTGAATTATAAAAACATGGGATTTTCAATATCCCATGGGACAGGGCAAAATCCCATGGGATTTACCATTATCCCATGGGATTTTGGTTAAATCCCATGGGATTTTTTTTTGTCCCATGGGATTATTGTAGTCCCATGGGATATTTGTTGTCCCATGGGACAAAAAAAATCCCATGGGATTTTTATTATCCCATGGGATTTTTAATATCCCATGGGACAAATTAAAATCCTATGGGATTCTAATTGTAAATATATAGATATAAATAAACAGTAATGTGTATGTTACAATGTATTCTATTTGGTAGTAAATTATTATAAGATGAATCTTTTTAATTGAATATCTTTTTTTCTTGGGAAATGTTAATTTAGCATATTGTTCTTTAACTGTTCAAAACTAAACTTTTAAACAACAAAGCAGATAATGTAAGTATCAATATATGTTTATTCATGAATTATAGAATACTTTCTTGAAACACAATTATTTGCCATTTGAAATCAATAAAAACTCTATTGTTAGGCTTAACATACTAGTAGCTATTTAAGTAAATCTATTTTTTTCACAATATCCCTCAACACAAAACATTAATAGTTTCTTATCATCCAGCATTGTTTGATGGTATAGTCCACTTTTTGGACATTCAGCACAGAACTTTGACATTATTGTGGTTTCAATATTTGAATTTAAAAGAACTTCAAATCATTGACTGAGTGATGAAAATAATAACTGATCCAACTTTTTTCTTTGAATTTATTCTGGTCTTGTTTAGAACTATGTTTTCTCCATTTATTTTAGGTGGTGAATATCAATCCTTCTGAAAAAGAACCAATAAAATCTAAAGTAATGGATTATACAAAATTGTTTTCATACATGTAGCAATAATATGATTTTCAATAAAAATAGCTATGCGGTATGGATTTTACTGATTGTTAAAGGTTGTCCAGTGTCATCAGTTGCTAACGGCCTACATCCTTTGGTCTCTGATGGAGGGTTGTCAAATTAGCAATATACCACATCTTCCTATTCTAATACCATATAACAATCAATTAATTTATTCTTCTTTATAAAATTTGGGTATTTTCCCAAGTTATATACATAATATATATATATACTGTAAATTCGGAATTAATGCAAGTTTTTTTTTATTGCGAAAAATGCAACGGAGTTGTAAACGCAATAATTTAAACTCGTATTATGAAATATTTTATATGGATTAAACAGGATTTTTCAAAATCGTAAAATTTAAAATCGCATTTAAGTCTAAAATGACAGAATCGCAATAATAAATGCACGCAATAATTTATGAATTTTACAGTATAAAGATCAATGTTAAAAGTTAAAACTTTAGACAACTATAATAACATTCCATTATTCACAAGAATTTGCAATATATTTTACAAAATGCAGACAACAGAAACAATATTTCTTTAAGCTTTTGAAGTTCAGACAGATTTCAATTTGTGTTTTATTTCAATGAAAAAATACCTTGAACATATTGGAAATTATAACATTGATACAAACAAAATATGTATGTTTTATCCTTTTTTTTTTGTGTTGTTGGCTTGCTGTCTCATTTTAATATACATTTAAACATACATCAATAATCTTCTTCTTTATTAAAAGTAAAAATGGGATATTTTTGATTTTGATATCCCAAAACATTATAGTTCTATCACATAACTTATTACCAAGTTCAAAAACACCAATGTGTTTGATATTAATTTTAAGACATGTATAAATGTTCCAGACCATATCAGTATTCGGATCTTACTTTTATGGTCCAGAACTTACAGTCCCACCATATGTGTACAGTCAGACCATTTAAGTATACTTGTACTGTCTGGTACCAGCTCAACCAAACCTGTGTTTTTATTTTAACTGCAATTAAACTTTTTGTATTAATCTATTAAAGATTCCAGTTATGTTGATCTGTACTGTACATTTGTTTGTAATAAACTTGACCAACTTCTTAAAATTGGGCAGACTGTATGCGTACAGTCCAAATACTTGTTTGTTCTGGAACATAAACATGATTAACAAGCATTTGGCAGGATGTCATGCTAAAATCCCATTAATATTAGTACTAAATTTTGAGTATATACATGTAAATCCACAAGTTACTTACTGAAATTCATGGTGAACACTCACCAAAAACTTACAATTTAGGAAAGACTGGAAAGATGAATGCACTAACACTATCAAAACAGAGCATAAAACTTACCGAAAAACAAGATGTTTTACATTTATCCAGGAGCAGGATAATTGAAAAGTTGTTTTTTTCTTTCTCTGCTGTCCATCATATAACCTTTGAATTCATTCATGCAAAATATGAAAATCTGCAAAGGTAAGACCTAGAACCTCAACTTATCCACATTTTGAATTTTGAACTGCATACTTGTCCTTTTCATCTTGCTGACAACCTAAACATAAAAAAATGATAAAAACATAATTTTAGATTGAATTTGTGTTTTTATTTTTGTTGGTACATGTACAAACAATTTTCCCAACTTTAAAACGAAAACATCATCACCAAAGAGGAGGTCATACTAACCTCCGAAATATTTAAACAAACCGAAATTATTACTTGATTAAGATCTTGTCGTAAATTAATGGCATAGATACTCTTATTTTTGAAAACTTGATGTCTATTGCATACTTATATTCCTTTGTACGAGAGTATGCATATTAAGATGGACTCCATGGACTTTAATGTAAGCATGATTAATTTTACAGTCACTGACAGTTTTTCAGCTCTATGTGTACATTTTGAGAGAATCTTGCAATACTGTATATTCTGATATTCAGAACTTATTGTGAGGTTTTTATTAATACAACTGAAAGCTGTATCTCGTTTTCATTTCTGATACATATTTATGAGCTGAAGACCAGTGCCGAATTTTTCTCACTGCATTGAAGACCCATAGGTGACCTTCGGCCGTTGTCTGCTCTTTGATTGGGTTGTTGTCTCTTTGTCAAATTCCCAGTTTCCACTTCCCATTTTATATCATGTATGCTGATTTTTCTTAAATTACAATATTCAATCATGCAATTTTGTCTATTATTGAAAATACGATAAGCAAAAATAAATGCACAAAAAATTTAACATTGTTATATATATGTAAAAGACTTTTTTTTAAATTCAAAACAGTTGCCTACACTGTTAATTTCCTTGTTTGATTTCATATTTTTAAAGCCTTTATAGCTAGCTAGATGGTATGCCGGGGCGGATCCAGCCATTTTAAAAAGGGGGGTTCCCAACCCAAGACAAAGGGGATGATCCTATATTCATTTGATTTGTTTTATTGTCTCATACAAGAATATATATGGTTTGACGGTGGGGATCAGGGATCCTGAAATTTTTTCACCTAACCACTGGATGACAGGGGATCTCAACCATTTAAAAGTTTCTCAAACATGTGGGGGTGGGGGTGAACCCCATGGACTCTCCCTATATTTCCTTTGATTTGTTTTATTGTTCTATACAAGAATATATAAATATGGTTTAGGGGTGGGGATCTTGACCGTTTACAAGTTTTCAAACTAGAGGGGGTGGGACTTCACTTTTATTTTATTTCATTATTAATTTTATTGTCCCCGACAAGAATATATATGGTTTAGGGGTGGGGATCTGGATCGTTCACAAGATAATAGCACATTCTCAAATTGAACAGAGTGGGGTAACCCCCAAAGACCTCCTTTTAATTTCATTTGATTTGTTTTATCGTCCCATTCAAGAATATATATGGTTTAGGGATGGGGATCTGGACCGTTTACAAGATAATAGCATATATATTCTCAAATTGAAAGGGGTGGGGATTACCTCCCATGGACTCACCCTCCCTTCTTTCTTCCCCCCGAAATACCTTTTAATAAGCCCCAATGCACAGATAGTTCACAGTATTTTCCCTTGATTTACACTAAAGAATATACACTATACAGGTGTAATTTTTTTTTTTAAAAGATAATACAACTGAAGACCACCATGACCACAGTGGTGGATCCAGAATTTTTCATAAGTGGGGCCACCGACTGCCTAAGAGGGGCCTGCTCCTGCCATGACTCAGTGATTCCATATATAATCAACCAATTCTTTTCCCAAACAGGGGGCCCTGAACTCCTGATTCCCCCTTTTTTTTCCTCATTTCAATCACCCTGATATAAATTTAGTTTTATCACTTACAATAGGAATGGTTTGAATTCCCCAATAATTCTTATATACCATTAATATCAACATATTTCATTTTTGATAAATGAAAGGCAAAAGTTTTCTATGGGTAGAAATGGATAGTGGGAAGCTTTCAGATTCACACCATGCCGGTGGCTGTGTTCAAAGTGCTGGGTTTTTATGACCCTCGTTGTTTGCGGACTAACTATTTAGGCCAGTGGTGGATAATAGTGTGCGTGCATTAATCTTCTATACCTTCTCAATCAATATATTCAAATACTGACGGCAAGTGTTGTAATGATGTATCAATGTCTTTTTGAAATCACCGTGCTATTTACATGTGGGATCGAGAATGCAGGGGAAGGAAACTTGTCAATTATGTTTATTTCTAAGCCAAAATAAAATGAGCCGCCGTAAAATTAACCTTGGGTAATAACAGTGCATGTAAGGCTCGTCTCGGAGGGGTGTCTTTTTTTCTGTCTTCTTTTTATGCTCCACCTACGATAGTAGAGGGGCATTATGTTTTCTGGTCTGTGCCTCCGTTCGTTCGTCCGTTCGTTCGTCCTGTTTCAGGTTAAAGTTTTTGGTCGAGGTAGTTTTTGATGAAGTTAAAGTCCAATCAACCTGAAACTTAGTATATATGTTCCTTATGGTATGATCTTTCTAATTTTAATGTCAAATTAGAGTTCTTACCCCAATTTCACGGTCCACTGAACATAGAAAATGATAGTGCGAGTGGGGCATCCGTGTACTGGGGACACATTCTTGTTTTAGTTATATTTTTAATAACTTACACTTTTTTCCATTATTCTCTTTCTTTCTCTATTCTTTATTCCTTTTTTTCTTTGTCCTTTGTTCTCTATTCTGTTAATTCACATCCATACCCTCTTATGTGTATGTGGACTTACTGTAGTTTATTTTTTAGTTCTGGCAGAGATATTAGATACAATATATATGTCTCTGGTTCTGGTATTATGCGATAAGTCAATTTCTTTTTCATGCAGTGTCATGAAATATAATGGTTTTATGCATATCAGCCAAGATTGTGCGCAACATTTTAATAAACAATTCAACACTATATACACGTTATGTGAATTTTATTAAAATCGATGAAGAACATGAATTTGGCAGCTAGTGCCCCTTAAACAGGTAAAGTTCAATTAACAAATTCTGATCTACTGGCATTCAACACCAAATTACTTACTTGCTGTATATTGATAAATGTGATTGATAAATGTGATTGTATATTGTCAATACCTCAACATCGAGAATACGTCATGTGAGGTGTTGGTCGCTACGTTTGATACGGGGTCAAAGGTTGCGGCTTCGAGACAGAGAAAAACATCCAGGTAAAAAGTGTAGAATTTTGTTTTTGAAAATTTGAGTTGTAAATTTTCCTAAAAAGTACTTAATTCCGTTCATCTAATTGTAAATTTTCCTAAAAAAAGTACTTATTTCCGTTCATCTATTATGGGTATAAACTAAACTGAACAAGAAAAGTATTAGTAAACAGACAGAAAGTCCGACGTTGAATTAATTACAATGTATTTTACAATTAATTGTTTAAATATATGAGAGAATGTTTTAGGCGAATTTTCTTTAATTACAGATAAATGTATTTTAGGTTCAGGAAATGATTTATTCTTCGGGTACGTCTAAACAACCGCTCAGGACCTCCTGAGTGCACTCAGGACATACAAAGTGCACTCAGGACATACAAAGTGCACTCAGGACCCATTACCGTAATCATATCTGCACACATGATGGATGTTTATATTCGTTATACGCTTCTTATTTTAGAGTTAAATTTTGGTAGAAGTTGAAATCGCAGGGGCGGATCCAGCCATTTTAAAAAGGGGGGGGGGGTCCTAACCCAGGGCAAAAAAAGGGGGGGTTCAACTACATGTCCCCATTCAAATGCATTGATCGGCCAACCCCCCGGAACCCCCCTCCCACCTCTGGATCCGCGCCTGAATCGAACTTAGATAGATATGTTAATTCTTATAAAATAATGAGGGCACGTGTCACTGATTACACAACTACTGAGCCATGAATTATCCAATCAACAAAATTGATTGGATTATCTTTATTGTTTTTTAGGAATTGTATTGTTTAGTTCAGTTTTACCTTTAACATGAATTTGCATATAGAAAAAATAAAACATATATCTCATTCGATGTGCTTTTTCAGTTTATTTTTCATGATGACGGGTAAATTAATTTGTTGTGTTTTGCAGTTCACGAATAAAGAAAATTATTTTATAGTTGCGGTTTTTTTTTCTGTAACAAGTTTTTTTGTTTTTCAGTGTGATTCTTTTCTCTATCTCTCTCTCTAAATCAAGTTTTTAAACAAACACAATGTTGACTCAATATCAAATTTTATTACATTTGTATATCATTATTCTCAACAAACCATTATACAAGAGAAGACAATTATGTACAATATTCAGTTTAACCTTAACGGAAATCTGTGCACGAAGACTTTGTCGTGGTTTGAACGGATTTCGTGTCAATAAACTGTCTTCGAAATAGTCTTTCTTTGTTAATGTTTGTGTCATTTTGGTCTTTTGTGGATAGTTGTCTCATTAGCAAATCAAACCACATCTTCTTTTTTTTAATTTCTCGCTACTACAATCAAAAAACGGAGACGAAAACGGAGACAAGTTCATTTTCAGAATTTATTTTCGCATTGAAATTCGTTTCAGGCTTGTGAAACTGGACAAAACGACTTTAATTAGAGAAAAAAAACTTAATAAAAACGGATTTCTTAAAATATTCGTATAACTCAAAAATAAAATTCCTGGACAAGTTCGATAAAAATGAGAAATAACATCTAACTACATGTATATGAGTTTGATTGTTTGAAAAGTACGGCTTTTACCGTTTTAAGGATTCCATATACAAAACTTTAATTAATATAAATTCTTTTAAAGTATGAACATTTATAATTATTTCCCTTTTCAAACTCGTGCAAAGAATTAATTACTGGTCCAGGACATGATAATAAAATTAAGAATAAAACTTAAAAATTTATGGAACGAAATTTTAATAAAAGACGAAAATCTTAAAACATCGTGATATTCATTCTAGACGTCACAATATTACTTCCCGCATGGTCACACTGTACTAACAACACAATGTATAAAACAACAATAAAGATAATCCAATTAATTTTGTTGATTGGATAATTCATGGCTCAGTAGTTGTGTAATCAGTGACACGTGCCCTTATTATTTTCTAAGAATTACAAATTCTACCAAATTTAACTCTAAAATAAGAAGCGTATAAAGAATATATGCATCCATCCTGTGTGCGATGACTATAAAGGGTACTGAGTGCACTTCGTATGTCATGAGTGCAATCAGGAGGTCCTTCAAGCGGTGTTTAGACGTACCGTTATTCTTCTGGAAGCTTCAATTTTTTCTTATCAATAACTTTTACACAAGGAGACATTTTTTTTTTGACAGCATGAACCCCAGTTAATGAGCAAACACAAATTAAGAACGAAAATCGTTTACAATTAAATTTTATAGAAGGAAAAAAGGGGGGGGGGGGTAATAAACAAATTTTATTTACGCTCACATACTTTTAAACAGATTTGCATATGTAAGCTCTCTATAGTTAATGTTAAATTATTTCAGGAGTTTTGAAAAAAAGAATATTATATACAGTTTAATTTCGACTAAAATAGTGATTCTTTTTATAGATTTGGTACCTCAGTTTCGACTCAACATTTCATTTTGAATTGTTAGATGGCAAACTCTTTAGGCGAATATTGTATCTGTTCTTTATTTAATTATGGTGATATTGGCGATAATATTCATTATAACAAGGCCTTGTACAAATCCTTGATTATAGAATGTTTGGTAATATAAAAAGACGAAAGTAGACAAACCCTAATTATGCAGGGTTTCACAAGTTGATCTCCAAGCGGCCCACATTTAACATATAATAAGATCTATATTTTTCAACGTTTTCAAAATGAAATAACTTGAATTGAAAATTTCCCAACTGTGAAAATTTGTTATTTCTAAACGTCTTTAATTATTATTTCGGAAAAAAAAATTATTTAGCATATTCATATATTTTCATAATTTTTTCCGAGGAAACCTTTTTTTTTGCAAAGTTTACTTTTATATGTTTTTAACCATCACCAGCGACTTATTCTCTGCCATCACAAATTAGTCCTAATTATTAAAGATCAATTGCCCAAATTCAAATGATGATTGGTATATCGTATTGAATATGACCATCGGTCATCCGTGACGTATCCCAAATAACGACGCATGCCGATAGATAGATCATAGTTTATTAATTAGCGTCTCGCAATTTAAATTTCATCAAGGGGACTTAATTAAACCAGTTACTATACAAATCTTGAAAAAACGATGTACATGTACTTTTTAATATTTTTAAAACAAATTACGAAAACGTTTAGTGTAAAAATCACCGAATATAAATGTTTCTTTCTTGCAGGTTTTGGCATTTGTAAATAACATTAACGTTTTGGAATTCTAATGCAAAAGACAGTCGATTCAAACTGAAATAACTTCTTTAAAGATGGTTTGATTTTTTTCAGAGACACATGTATTATATATGTCTCAATACATGTATTATATATGTCTCAATACATGTATTATATGTCTCTGATTTTATCAAAACAAAAATTACAAAATTATAAAATATGTTAGTTATCGAATGTATACCCTGAACTCTTACTATTATATATACATGTCCTAAGTTACTTAATGTCCTGTGTGCAACCAGGAGATCCTGAACGGTTTTTAAACGTACCATTATTTTATATGCATATATTCAAAGCTGTTCTTAATTATATGCATACTAGGTATCAGTGGCGGATCCAGGGGGAGGGTTTCGGGGGTTGGAACCACCCCTTTTTTTGAACGATCAATGTATTTGAATGGGGACATATGGTTGGAACCACCCCCTCCCCCTTTTGTCCTGGGTTGAGACCCCCTTCTTTTCAAATGGCTGGCTCCGCCGCAGAGGTATATTTATATATATATATGTGTGTACCAGCCCCCTCCTAAATCTTGGGAAACAAATGGTAGATTATATAGGGAATCACGGAAGCATGACTGGACGTGACCCCTCTAAGGCAGTCAATGAGTCCCCACATATGAAAATTTCTGGATCAACCATTGCTTAGTTCTAGTTATCTTAGGTCCTAGTGTGAAATAATGCCAATAGGTCTTTTAAAACACATCTTTATTCATACATGTATATATACGTTTTCTCACGGATTTGTTCATGCAATATTGGAATTATGTTTACTCAATGCGCAATTACTGAAGTTTATATTTGCTACTTTTCTTCTTAATTTCATATAATTTTTTTTTTCTTCGAAAAATTAGTGGTGTTGAAATAGGGAATGGATACAGATACCTTATCACATTTAACCAAAGAAATGTTGTATAATGTCATCAATCTGTATTACACGTAGACAGGATGTTCTCTAGAAAACTATACGTTATACACACCCGAGAATACACGCACTGTCGTAATGGTTACCTGTAATCAGCTTTGCAACACCATGTCATGACAGTTCAAAAAGATTTTCTTCAAATCAAATTGGAATATTCATTTTTTCTGTAAAATTTAAAACTTTAAAAAGTAGACTTTGAAAAAATTATGAAATAGAAAGAATTGAACAATTTAAAATCGTATTTTAACAAAGATTTAGATATAATTTTACAACAATCCTTAAAAAAATAACCAAACAAACGTCGAATCAAACGATATGAACCTACGCAGTTTTATATTAAAATACTGACACACACCAGTTTGCCATCTCAGTATGCAAGGCAAGGGTGCTTGGTGAGGTGCTGGAACTTGATGTACATGTATCATTAAGTTAATACAGTTCTGTTAGTATTGACTGCCTTTTTACAGAGACTTTCTATTCTTACTGTTATCAGTTAGTATAGACGGTTCCTGGCTTAGAATGATTCTCTGCTCAGCAAATGGTGCGTAATTAGCATTTGAATCAAATTTCTTGTAGAAGTAAAAAACACAAATTAATGTATTTGACAACTTTATTCAGGAGCACAGTCTATATTATCCGGCGTAAATAACTTCGAGATTTATGTGGAAGTTTACTCTGCTGCTCGATCTATGCTAATCGATGTTCCAGTATATTTCATATTTATATTTATTCGTGAGGCCTCGTCATCGTTTATATTCACTAAAAGCACAGTCGCCTAAATATTTTATATGGCGAAAAAATTGCGAAAATTGGGGGAAATAATATATTTTTAGTAGCATTATTATTTTAGAATCTTAAGAGGTTGCTTGCAAATTTAACTCTAAAATGAGAAGTGTATGACGATCTATAACGAATATATACATCCATCATGTGTGCAGATACGACGGCGACTATATAGGGTCTGCCATGAGTGCACTTTGTATGCCCTGCATGTGTGCACCCAGGAGGTCCTCCTGAGCGGTGTTTAGACGTACCGGGAAAATCTTATCTGATTCAGGATCAATTCATCGGTTACACTCCCCTGTCACCAGTGATTTTTTTGGCTGACATTCTGAAAAAGTATTGTGTAGACTAGTCCCTGTGTAAGTGTTGACTCTCAACTTGCACATGTGATTTTTTAACACTCCCTGGACTTCTGCAAAAACAGAAAGTCACAGGACATTCCGACAAAAAGTCAAACACATGTCAAACTCAGGCATAAAGTAACAAAGTTAATAGGACAAAAAGTAGCAAAGTTAATAGGACAAAAAGTCACAAACAATTTGTTGACAATTGATTGAATATAAATGAAAAAAAGATTTTGAAATATCTTCTTTTTATTACATATATTCATTTTTAATTTTAGGAAATTGTTCATAATATAAAAAAGAAGATGTGGTATGATTGCCAATGAGACAACTGTCCACAAGAGACCAAAATGACACAGACATTAACAACTAGAGGTCTTTACGGCCTTCAACCATAAGCCAATATAAAGAAGGTATGGTATGATTGCCAATGAGACAACTGTCCACAAGAGACCAAAATGACACAGACATTAACAACCATAGGTCACCAAACAGCCTTCAACAATGAGCAAAGCCCGAGGTAAAGCCCATACCGCATAGTCAGCTGTAAAAGGCAATCATACTATATCTTTTTTTTTATATTTACATGTTAAAAAATGCGTGCAAATGTAATCAAAAGCTGCACACAAACGTAATGATTTTTGTGCGCAAATGTAATGGTAATGTGCGCAAACCTAATGCACTGATTTATTTGTTTTTAATAAATTTTAATTTAAAGTTGCTACATCATGTTCATGTATAAAACTTCAAGAAAAATACAAAAAGAGTGTTTTCTTGTTCAAAGAAAAATAATCTCAAAACTAAATTGTGACTTTTTGTCCTGTGACAGTGTGTGACCTTTTTGACTGTGACTTTCTGTCCTGCATTCAGATTGAATAGGGGAGTTTGGTTGACCCCGCCTCCTTCTATCTGAGACTACTATCTCAGTGATGAGCTTTATGTTTCATGTACAAATGTATTGTGCTTGTCATATATATGTATGTCGGATAAAAGCTCTACAGACCTTTAATATGTTGTATTGTTATATGTATAACCGACAATAAATAAATAGCCCCTAACAAGTAAAAATTAGGTTACTTCTTTTTGTTTTGACATCTTGCATGGGTTTTTATAGCCCCGTATTAAAATTATGCCCCCACTTTAAAAAAGGGGGGGTATACTGTTTTACCCCTGTCTGTCCATCCATCCTTGCGTCAGTCAGTCCGTCCGATGAATATTTTTCGTCCCATTTTCCTTAGGAACTACAATAGAAGGATTTCTGAAATTTGGTTTCAGGGTTAAATAAGTCAGCTATACCGTGTGATGCATTTTCAGATTCATCACTCGACAACTTCCTGTTTTCCCAACACTTGTATGATTTTACAGATGATAGCCAAGTTGAAAGTTGAAAACTAACAACCTAATTTATGTACAAAAAAATTGAAAAACAGATATGTTACACATAAACAAACGACAATCACTGAATTATCGGATCCTGACTTGGAACAGGCACAACCATAACAAATTGGCAGGGTATAAGGAACTTTGAAAATATTTAGTTTTTGTGGTTTGGTCAATTTTCCGGATACTGTAAGCAATAAGGCCCCTTTATTTAGTGAATGAAATAATTGTAAGATGCACTTAGCTGTCTGTCATATTTTATATGAACTTGACCTCATTTTCATGCATGGTTCATTGGTCAATGAAACACTGCATTGCTTTGTCAGTTTATCATATGTTTAAAGTTACAGGTAGATTATATTTGGTAGATATGAAACAATTGTAAGGTGTGCATGTCTGAATGGCAGATTCATATATAAACCATGACCGCATTTTATTGTTCTTTGGTCAATGTTAAGTTTTCTTGGTTTTGTCATTTTATCAGGCCACATTTAAAAGAATGTCTGTTTCCCCTCCCCGGGTCTACCCTTTGTAAACAGACCAGGAAGGCAGTTTTTTTTTAGCTCACCTGACCTGAAAGGTCAAGTGAGCTTTTCTCATCACTTGGCGTTCGTCGTCTGTCGTCCTACGTCCGTCGTCTGTAAACTTTTACAAAAATCTTCTCCTCTGAAACTACTTGGCCAAATTCTACCAAACTTGGCCACAATCATCCTTGGGGTATCTAGTTTAAAAAATGTGTGGCGTGACCTGTCAAACCAACCAAGATGGCCGCCATGGCTAAAAATAGAACATAGGGGTAAAATGCAGTTTTTGGCTTATAACTCAAAAACCAAAGCATTTAGAGCAAATCTGACATGGGGTAAAATTGTTGATCAGGTCAAGATCTATCTGCCCTGAAATTTTCAGACGAATTGGACAACCTGTTGATGGGTTGCTGCCTGTGAAATGGTTATTTTAAGGAAATTTTGCAGTTTTTGGTTATTATCTTGAATACTATTATAGATAGAGATAAACTGTAAAAGCAATAATGTTCAGCAAAGTAAGACCTACAAAAATAAGTCAACATGATCAAAATTGTCAGTCGACCCCTTAAGGAGTTATTGCCCTTTATAGTCAATTTTTAACAACTTTTCATAATTTTTTGTAACTTTTTTAAAAATCTTCTTCTCTGAAACTACTTTGTCAAATTTAACCAAACTTGGCCACAATTATCATTGTGGTTTGTAGTTTAAAAAATGTGTCCGATGACTCAGCCTACCAAACAAAATGGCCGACATGGCTAAAATTAGAACATAGTGGTAAAATGCAGGTTTTGCTTTATATCTTTGAAACTAAGACATTTAGGGCAAATCTTTCAAGATTTAAATGTCCATCAGAATAAGATATATCCCCTCACAAATTTTCAGTTGAATTGGACAACCTGTTGTTGGGTTGCTGGCCTAAAATTGGTGATTTTAAGGTAATTTTGCAGTTTTTGGTTATTATCTTGAATACTATTATAGATAGAGATAAACTGTAAAAGCAATAATGTTCAGCAAAGTAAGACCTACAAAAATAAGTCAACATGATCAAAATTGTTAGAGGACCCCTTAAGGAGTTATTGCCCTTTATAGTCAATTTTTAACAACTTTTCATAATTTTTTGTAACTTTTTTAAAAATCTTCTTCTCTGAAACTACTTTGTCAAATTTAACCAAACTTGGCCACAATTATCATTGTGGTTTGTAGTTTAAAAAATGTGTCCGATGACTCAGCCTACCAAACAAAATGGCCGACATGGCTAAAATTAGAACATAGTGGTAAAATGCAGGTTTTGCTTTATATCTTTGAAACTAAGACATTTAGGGCAAATCTTTCAAGATTTAAATGTCCATCAGAATAAGATATATCCCCTCACAAATTTTCAGTTGAATTGGACAACCTTTTGTTGGGTTGCTGCCCTAAAATTGGTGATTTTAAGGTAATTTTGCAGTTTTTGGTTATTATCTTGAATACTATTATAGATAGAGATAAATTGTAGACAGCAATAATGTTCAGCAAAGTAAGATCTACAAATAAGTCAGCATGATCAAAATTGTTAGAGGACCCCTTAAGGAGTTATTGCCCTTTATAGTCAATATTGAACAACTTTTCGTCATTTTTGTAACTTGTATAAAAATCATTTCTAAAACTACTTGGCCAAATTTAACCAAACTTGGCCACAATCATAATACTAGGGTATCTATTTAAAAAAAAAAAGTGTCTAATGACCCCGCCTACCAACGAAGATGGCTGACATCAGTAAACACATTAACAGGTGAGCGACACAGGCTCTTGAGAGCCTCTAGTTTTTTTTAACTGGATGTGATTGTCATAGCATGGTCACATGAATGGTTTGACTTGTCCAGTCCAGGCCACTTATCAGTTGTTTGTGCTCAATTTTAGTGTATTTATTTAGATTATCAATCCTTCTGCTTTCAAGCACTTTCCAAAAATGGAAACAAATTATTTTCAGGAAAAAAATAATTTCGATTTTTTTGTGGAAAATAATTTTTTGACCCGGGCGCTTATTTTTGACCCGTGTGGGGGGAGGGGAAACAAACATATTTTTAATTTTGGCCTTAGATTTTTTAAGCATAGGTCTACTTGTTGTATGGAATGACTACAAGGTATCATATAAAAAAAGATGTCTGCCTGCCAAGGTTAATTTTACTGTGACCTCATTCATAGAATAATGATAATATTCATGATATTGAACAGCAAGAATGATGAGTAAGTTGATGTTATATACAAATAAGACAAAATTTTCAGTTGCCTACTAATTATGTAATACATGTAGTAGTTATTTTTGTCATTAAATGATGTTTACCCTTTTATGTGTAGGGCAAGAACATGAAAGATAAAGGGGAAACTATAAACAGAAGAAATTATCAACAAAATAAGATTTACAGAGGTCAACAAAGCCTACATGGTAAGTCCACTGTGTTATAAAAAATTTTGTCCTTGAATAATAATTAAATATTTATTAAAATAAGATGTGGTATGATGAAAGAGAAAACTATCCATCAGAGTTCAATTTAGTGGATGTAAGCATTGTAATTACTTATTAGAGGCCATTGATGACCTGTAAGTAATGAGAAAACCCATACCCTATACATGTTATAGTAATCTATAAAAGTCAACACTAACCAAATTTGAAACAGAGCATCAATTCAAACGTCAAATATACCAGACTAATTTATAAAAACAAAAAATTATGAAAAATAAAAATGACGGGTATGAACCAACATCAACCACTGAACTATGTACAAGCTCCTGATATTAGACAGGTATAATATGGCTGGGTTGATATAAAAATAAGAAACACATAGCAGTCTGATTTCCAATTAGACATTTCTCCAATAGAGATCAAATGACATTTAAGGAGGCTCTAGGGTATAACAATTTCAGAAAAATGTTTTAATATTTTTTTTTCATAACTCAATTTATATCTTTATCATATGGTACACCAAATCATTCAAAACAATCAATTCGGTTTGGCCCCAGATGACTTTTAAAATGCATATATCATTGAAAAAGCTCCAAATTATCTCCCTTTGGTGCAAAAAAGCCATTTTTTGGCATTAAAAATGTAATATCTTATTTAACTCATCGGTGGCCTATATTTTTTATTATAATTTTAAATAAGCTGTACTTTAACTAAACTATTATAAAATTTAAGCGATTTCTGTAATTTAGTACTTGAATATTTAAATGAAAGTTTATCATATTAATCATAAACATGATAAAATAGCCATTTTATTGATCTCTTCACTGATAATTTTTGAGTTTGTGTATTTGTAGGTCAGAAATCTGGATTTTCATGGTCATCATTCACAGATCAATACTGAACGGAAAACTTAAAGCTGATATTTTTCTCCATAGTGCGACTTTTTTATTAATTTGAAATGGAACATGTTTTTTCCTACATTTATTTGAAAGAGGAAATTTCAACATGATGACTATAAACAAAAAGGAGTCATATCATCACGATCATTGATGCACAAGAACTTGATCATATAAATACAACAATGTAATTATCAATTGAAAGATGGAACGAATGAACAAGATATTAGAATGTTGTTGTCCAAATAAACTTGCTTTGTCTTCTCATTTGAATCTCTCCATTCAATAAAGATGTACAGAGGAAGATCTTTGAAGAACAGATTGAAAAAATGTTTTGTCTAAGAATTGCAGGAATATTCTAGTGAATGAAATTATTTATTGACTTCACTCTTATATAGTGGACTGAATAATTGTACATAGCAAGCTGTGAATAAAGAAAGCAAAAACTTTAACAAAAAGTGTTTATATTATAAATTTACAATTATAAGCATACTATTATGTACACCACAAAGTTATATATAATTCAAATTGTTTGCCTATACAAGAATTGCATTGAACCTATAACAAAGAAAATCTTACCTCATGAAAAGAGTGAACTATTCAGTCAGAATATGAAATATTTTTTCAGTTCTATTTTTCATAATAGAATAAACAAGACAAAGATTTCAAAACAATATTTTTTCATTTATTTAGAAATTTCATCATTTTGTTTCAGTGAAAGGACTTTATTCTTTGACTGTAAAATATTATTATTATACATTCCAAAATAAGAATAATATTTATTGTCATATAAACAAATAAAAAACATGTTTGTGACAAAATTTAAAAAAAATTATATATATGTATATATAAAAAATATAAAAAAAACTCGTATACATTTAAAACATTTTACTACCAAACAGCATTCATTGTAACATACACATAACTTTATATTTATATATATATATTTATAATTTTAATCCCATAGGATTTTATTTTGTCCCATGGGATATTAAAAATCCCATGGGATAATTATAGTCCCATGGGATTTTTTTTGTCCCATGGGACAACAAATATCCCATGGGACTACAATAATCCCATGGGACCAAAAAAAATCCCATGGGATTTAACCAAAATCCCATGGGATAATGGTAAATCCCATGGGATTTTGCCCTGTCCCATGGGATATTGAAAATCCCATGTTTTTATAATTCAAATTGCAAAATAAATATGAAAGTAACAGTATAAAACCAATGAAATTATTGAATCCCATGTAATTCCGCACATTTTGGTTATATACATGATATTGTAGCTCTTGTTTGAGGCGGCGGCGGATTTGCAAATGAGTGTTTTGCAAATTAAAAGTGTCCAGTGTTTATAACATTTTTCTCAAAAAGTATTCAAGATAGAATCGATTTGAAAACGGCAACATGTACAAGACCAGATGGCAATGTTAATAAACATATATAATCATTTTGTTGTTAACCCTTATAAGGAGTTATTTTCCTTGAAAAAATATACACAATTTTTGAAAAATTGTATCTCGAGAACCGGAAGTCGTAAAGACTTGGGACCTACACCAATAATCTTAAGTTCATGTGACCTTTAATTTGCATCCAAGGTCAAAGGTCACCGAGTGCAAAAAAAAATTACGCTGCAATTTCAAGCTTTCATATTAAGAAAACGATAAGAGTTTCCTGCATACTTACAGCGTATAAAATGTTCCTCTCGACGAGCTCTACATTTTATACACTGAGCTGAAAAGAGTCCGACTGTCTGTTCAAAAGTTACGACGGGATGATTCTTAAAAGTATAGTATTATGTGTACATCTTTTTGAAGGTAACAGATATCAACCTACTATAAACCGCAAAGATGATCAGTAATTCAAGACCTTCAATTTGAGGTCAATGTCAGGTCATGATGAAATTTCACCTTGACCTTGACATTATACTATGACCTTGACTTTGTGATATTTGAAAGGTCAAGTGGTCCTGAGTTGAATGGTAATAGTCACATGTCTCTACGACTTCCGGTTCTCAAGTTTTGTATTGCATCATATATTTGATGATTAATTTTGACCTTGGTGAACTTTGAAATTGTCCCAATTATTTTTCTATAATGTTGTCCTTCAACTGTAGATCATTTATCATTTAACAGAATTGAGATATCTATTGTCGTTTTAGAGAAAATGCAGTTTGAAGTTTTGCGAGCGGAGGCATGTATTTCTGAATCATCAAGAGCTTACCACTTAAAATGTTTTAGAAATTGAAGAGGTTGACATAGTTATATGTTTGACCAAATACCAAATACATTCCATGGATAAAACACCAAAAAATCAATTTGAAATTTTCAAGTTTTGCATTGACTTTGTAAGTTTCATAACTTCTATTTATATAGTTGATATTGCATCATTATTTGCACTTTGTCAAATGGGGTCATCTGATATATCAAATTGAAGGTCTTAATAAACTCTACTTAAAAATTAAAATTTTAAACCCCCTTTTCATCCCAGGGGGACGGGTGGGGTCATTTAGTGCAAAAATTCAAATTTCTCAGATGGTAAGGTGGTTGCATATCAAATGAAAGAACATAAAGCGTACATTTCAAATTTCAAATTGACGTCTCCCAAAAATGGGTTGGATGGGGTCATTGAGTGCAAAAAATAAATGTTCTTTAAAGGTAGGGTTGTTGTATATCAAATGAAAGGTCATGATGTGTACATTTGAAATATCAAATTCCCGACCTCCAAAAAGTAGTTGGATAGGGTAATTAAGTGCAAAAATCAAACTTTCTAGAACATGGTGTTGTCGCATATCAAATGAAAGCTCATCTACTCTGTTCCATATATCATACTTCCGATCTCAAAAATGTAGGCGGATGAAGTCATTAAGTGTAAAAAGCGAAAAGTTTCAAAAGGTATGCTTGTCGTATATCAAACGAAAGGTCGTACAAAGAACATTACGAAAACATCACTTTTACAGGAAAGACCTTTCAATTGTTTTACAAACAATTGAGATACTAGTTTCTTTTTCTTTTTTTAAGGTCTTTCCCCTACGTGGGGAAAGACCTTACTGTTTTTCTAATGTTTTTTTTTCCAACATTTTTTCTAAATGCCCTCCCCCCGTTTCTATTGATGTCATCAAGACCAAATATGGACCATCGATAGATCTCATCATGAGGTATTACCAGATGAGGCTGTGTAGGATTTCATCATCCCCTTTAGAAGTTATCTCCCTTTTATTGATTTTTTTCAACATGGCCCCCCCCCCCCCCTCGTTGTTTTTAAAGATATCATGACCTTATTTGAACAAAAGTTAGATCTCATCATGATATGTTACCATATGAGGCTGCTAAGGATTTCATCATTCCCTATGAGAGTTATGTCCCCTTGAAGCAATTTCTTTCTTTTGCATTTTTCTCAAAAAGTATTTAAGATAGAATTGATTTGAAAACGGCAACATGTACAAGACCAGATGGCAATGTTAATAAACATATACAATCATTTTGTTGTTAACCGTTATAAGGAGTTATTCCCCTTGAAAAAATATACACAATTTTTGAAAAATTGTGTCTCCAGAACTGGAAGTTGTAAAGACTTGGGACCTACACCAATAATCTTAAGTTCATGTGACCTTCAATTTGCACCCAAGGTCAAAGGTCACCGAGTGCAAAAAACAATTACGCTGCAATTTCAAGCTTTCATATTAAGAAAACAATAAGAGTTTGCTGCATACTTACAGCGTATAAAATGTTCCTCTCGACGAGCTCTACATTTTATACACTGAGCTCAAAAGAGTCCGACTGTCTGTTCAAAAGTTACGACGGGATGATTCATAAAAGTATAGTATTGTGTGTATATCTTTTTAAAGGTAACATATATCAACCTACTATAAACTGCAAAGATGATCAGTAGTTCAAGACCTTCAATTTGAGGTCAATGTCAGGTCATGATGAAATTTCACCTTGACCTTCACATTATACTATGACCTTGACCTTGTGATATTTGAAAGGTCAAGTGGTCCTGAGTTGAATGGTGACAGTCCCATGTCCCTACGACTTCAGGTTCTCAAGTTTTGTATTGCATCATATATTTGATGATTAATTGTGACCTTGGTGAACTTTGAAATTGTCCCAATTCTTTTTCTATAATGTTGTCCTTCAACTGTAGATCATTTATCATTTAACAGATTTGAGATATCTATTGTCGTTTTAGAGATAATGCAGTTTGAAGTTTTGCTAGCGGAGGCATGTATTTCTGAATCATGCAGAGCTTACCACTTAAAATGTTTTAGAAATTGAAGAAGTTGACATAGTTATATGTTTGACCAAATACCAAAAACATTCCATGGGAAAAAAACACCAAAAAATCAATTTGAAATTTTCAAGTTTTGCATTGACTTTGTAAGTTTCATAACTTCTATTTATATAGTTGATATTGCATCATTATTTGCACTTTGTCAAATGGGGTCATCTGATATATCAAATTAAAGGTCTTAATAAACTCTACTTAAAAATGAAAATTTGAAACCCCCTTTTCATCCCAGGGGGACGGGTGGGGTCATTTAGTGCAAACATTCAAATTTCTCAGATGGTAAGGTTGTCGCATATCAAATGAAAGAACATAAAGCGTACATTTCAAATTTCAAATTGACGTCTCCCAAAAAATGGGTTGGATGGGGTCATTGAGTGCAAAACATAAATTTTCTTTTAAGATAGGGTTGTTGTATATCAAATGAAAGGTCATGATGTGTACATTTCAAATATCAAATTCCTGACCTCCAAAAATTAGTTTGATAGGGTTATTAAGTGCAAAAATCAAACTTTCTAGAACATGGCGTTGTCGCATATCAAATGAAAGCTCATCAACTCTATGTTACATATATAATAATTCCGATCTCAAAAATGTAGGTGGATGAGGTCATTAAGTGATAAAAGTGAAAAGTTTCAGAAGGTATGCTTGTCGTATATCAAACGAAAGGTCGTACAAAGTACATTACGAAAACATCACTTTTACAGGAAAGACCTTTCAATTGTTTTACAAACAATTGAGATACTAGTTTCTTTTTCTTTTTTTTCTTCCAACATTTTTTTGACAGGGCCTCCTCTCCTTTCTGTTAAAATTATCAAGACCAAATATGGACCTTCGATAGACCTCATCATGAACTTTTACCAGATGAACTTTTGTAGGATTTCATCATCCCCTTTAGAAGTTATCTCCCTTTTAATGATTTTTTTCAACATGGCCCCCCTTTAATGTTTTATAAGATATCATGACCTTATATGGACAATAGGTAGATATCATCATGATGTATTACCACATAAGGCTGCATAGGATTTCATCATCCCATTTGTGAGTTATATCCCCTTATAGCAATTTTTTATATTTGCAATTTTCTCAAAAAGTATTAGAGATAGAATGTAATTGAAAATGACAGCATGTACAAGAACAGATGGCAATGTTTATAAACATAAACAATTAATTTGTTACTTACCCTTATAAGGAGTTATTTCCCTTTAAAAATTATAAATAATTTTTGAAAAATTCTATTTTCAGAACTGGAAGTTATAGAGACCTTGAACCTTCACCAATATCTTTAATTCATGTGACCTTCAATATGCACCCAAGGTCAAAGGTCACCGAGTGCAAAATAAAATTACGCTGCAATTTCAAGCTTACATTTTAGAAAAACGATAAGACTTTGCTGCATAGATACAGCGTATAAAATGTTCCTCTCGACAAGCTCTACATTTTATATTATAAGCCCATAAGGGTCCGACCGTCTGTTCAAAAGTTACAACGGGATGATTCTTAAAAGTATAGTATTTTGTGCATATCTTTTTAAAGGTAACAGATATCAACCTACTATAAACTGCAAAGATGATCAGTAATTCAAGACCTTCAATTTGAGGTCAATGTCAGGTCATGATGAAATTTCACCTTGACCTTCACAGTATACTATGACCTTGACCATGTGATATTTGAAAGGTCAAGTGGTCCTGAGTTGAATGGTGCTAGTCCCATGTCTCTACGACTTCCGGTTCTTAAGTTCGGTATTGCATCATATATTTGATGATTACCTGTGACCTTGGTGAACTTTGAAATTGTCCCAATTCTTTTTCTATAATGTTGTCCTTCAACTGTAGATCATTTATCATTTAACAGATTTGAAATATCTATTGTCGTTTTAGAGATAATGCAGTTTGAAGTTTTGCGAGCGGAGGCATGTATTTCTGAATCAACAAGAGCATACCTCTTAAAATGTTTTAGAAATTGAAGAGGTTAACATAGTTCTATGTTTGACCAAATACCAAAAACATTCCATGGAAAAAAACGGCAAAAATTCAATTTGAAATTTTCAAGTTTTGCATTGACTTTGTAAGTTTCATAACTTCTATTTATATAGTTGACATTGCATCATTTTTTGCACTTTATCAAATGGGATCATCTGATATATCAAATTGAAGGTCTAAATAAACTCTACTTAAAAATGAAAATTTTAAACCCCCTTTTCATCCCAGGAGGTTGGGTGGGGTCATTTAGTGCAAACATTCAAATTTCTCAGATGGTAAGGTTGTCGCATATCAAATGAAAGAACATAAAGCGTACATTTCAAATTTCAAATTGACGTCTTCCAAAAATGGGTTGGATGGGGTCATTGAGTGCAAAAAATAAATTTTCTTTTAAGATAGGGTTGTTGTATATTAAATGAAAGGTCATGATGTGTACATTGGAAATATCAAATCCCGACCTCCAAAAATTAGTTGGATAGGGTTATTAAGTGCAAAAATCAAACTTTCAAGAACATAGAGTTGTTGCATATCAAATGAAAGCTCATCTACTCTATGTTATTTATATCATAATTCCGATCTCAAAAATGTAGGCGGATGAGGTCATTAAGTGTTAAAAGTGGAAAGTTTCAGAAGGTATGCTTGTCGTATATCAAACGAAAGGTCGTACAAGGTACATTACGAAAACATCACTTTTACAGGAAAGACCTTTCAATTGTTTTGTAAACAATTGAGATACTAGTTTCTTTTTCTTTTTTTTTCTTTTTCTTTTTTTTCTTCCAACATTTTTTTGACAGGGCCTCCTCCCCTTTCTGTTGATGTTATCAAGACCAAATATGGACCATCGATAGACCTCATCATGAACTTTTACCAGATGAACTTTTGTAGGATTTCATCATCCCCTTTAGAAGTTATCTCCCTTTTATTGATTTTTTTCAACATGGCCCTCCTTTAATGTTTTAAAAGATATCATGACCTTATATGGACAATAGGTAGATATAATCATGATGTATTACCACATGAGGCTGCATAGGATTTCATCATCCCCTTTGAGAGTTATATCCCCTTATACCAATTTTTTATATTTGCATTTTTCTCAAAAAGTATTAGAGATAGAATGTAATTGAAAATGACAGCATGTACAAGAACAGATGGCAATGTTTATAAACATAAACAATTAATTTGTTACTTACCCTTATAAGGAGTTATTTCCCTTTAAAAGTTAAAAATAATTTTAGAACCAGAAGTCATAGAGACCTTGAACCTTCACCAATAATCTTTAATTCATGTGACCTTCAATATGCACCCAAGGTCAAAGGTCACCGAGTGCAAAATAAAATTACGCTGCAATTTGAAGCTTTACATATTAGGAAAACGATAAGACTTTGCTGCATACATACAGCGTTTAAAATGTTCCTCTCGACGAGCTCTACATTTTATATGATAAGCCCATAAAGGTCCGACCGTCTGTTCAAAAGTTACAACGGGATGATTCTTAAAAGTATTTTGTGTATATCTTTTTAAAGGTAACAGATATCAACCTATTATAAACTGCAAAGATGATCAGTAGTTCAAGACCTTCAATTTGAGGTCAATATCAGGTCATGATGAAATTTCACCTTGACCTTCACAGTATACAATGACCTTGACCTTGTGATATTTGAAAGGTAAAGTGGTCCTGAGTTGAATGGTGATAGTCCCATGTCTCTACGACTTCCGGTTCTTAAGTTGTGTATTGCATCATATATTTGATGATTAATTTTGACCTTGGTCAACTATGAAATTGTCCCAATTCCTTTTCTATAATGTTGTCCTTCAACTGTAGATCATTTATCATTTAACAGATTTGAGATATCTATTGTCGTTTTAGAGATAATGCAGTTTGAAGTTTTGCGAGCGGAGGCATGTATTTCTGAATCAACATGAGCTTACCACTTAAAATGTTATAGAAATTGAAGAGGTTGACATAGTTATAAGCTTTACCAAATACCAAAAACATTCCATGGAAATAAACACCAAAAAATCAATTTGAAATTTTCAAGTTTTGCATTGACTTTGTAAGCATCATTTTTGGCATTTTGTCGAATGGGGTCATCCGATATATCAAATTGAAGGTCTTAATAAACTCTACTTAAAAATGAAAATTTTAAACCCCCTTTTCGTCTCAGGGGGACGGGTGAGGTCATTTAGTGCAAACATTCAAATTTCTCAGATGGTAAGGTTGTCGCATATCAAATGAAAGAACATAAAGCATACATTTCAAATTTCAAATTGACGTCTCCCAAAAATGGGTTGGATGGGGTCATTGAGTGCAAAAAATAAATTTTCTTTTTAGATAGGGTTGTTGTATATCAAATGAAAGGTCATGATGTGTACATTTAAAATATCAAATTTCCGACCTCCAACAATTAGTTTGATAGGGTTATTAAGTGCAAAAATCAAACTTTCAAGAACATGGCGTTGTCGCATATCAAATGACAGCTCATCTACTCTATGTTACATATATCATAATTCCAATCTCAAAAATGCAAGCGGATGAGGTCATTAAGTGTTAAAAGCGAAATGTTTCAGAGGGTATGCTTGTCGTATATCAAACGAAAAGTCATACAAAGTACATTACGAAAACATCACTTTTACAGGAAAGACCTTTCAATTGTTTTACAAACAATTGAGATACCAGTTTTTTTCTTTTTTTTCTTCCAACATGTTTTTGGCATGGCCTCCCCATGTTTCTTTTGAAGTTATCAAGACCAAACATGGACCATCGATAAACCGCATCATGAGGTATAACCAGATGACCCTGTTAAGGATTTCATCATCCCCTTTATAAGTTATCTCCCTTTTATTAGTTTTTTTCAACATGGCCCCCTCTCGTTGTTTTTCAAGATATCATTACCTTATTTGGACAATAGGTAGATCTCATCATGATGTATTACCATATGAGGTTGAATAGGATTGCATCGTCCCCTATGAGAGTTATATCCCCTTGAAGCAATTTCTTTCCTTTGCATTTTTCTCAAAAAGTATTAGAGATAGAATTGATTTGAAAACGGCAACATGTACAGGAACAGATGGCAATGTTACTGAACATATATAATCATTTTGTTATTAACCCTTGTAAGGAGTTATTCCCCTTGAAAAATTGTGTACAATTTTAGAAAAATTGTATTTCCAGAACCGGAAGTCGTAGAGACTTTGGACCTACACCAATAATATTTAATTCATGTGATCTTTAATATGCACCCAAGGTCACAGAGTGCAAAATAAAATTAGGCTGCAATTTCAAGCTTACATATTAGGAAAACGATAAGACTTTGCTGCATACATACAGCGTATAAAATGTTCCTCTCGACGAACTAGATGATGAAATTTCACCTTGACCTTCACATTATACTATGACCTTGACCTTGTGATATTTGAAAGGTTAAGTAGTCCTGAGATGAATGGTGGTATCTCATGTCTCTACGACTTCCGGTTCTCAAGTTTGGTATTGCATCATATATTTGATGATTGATTGTGACCTTGGTGAACTTTGAAATTGTCCCAATTCTTTTTCTATAATGTTGTCCTTTAACTGTAGATCATTTACCATTTAACAGATTTGAGATATCTATTGTCGTTTTAGAGATAATGCAGTTTGAAATTTTGCGAGCTGCGGCATGTATTTCTGAATCAACAACAGCTTACCACTTAAAATGTTTAAGAAATTGAAGAGGTTAACATAGTTATATGTTTGACCAAATACCAAAAACATTCCATTTAAAAACAACACCAAAAAATCATTTTAAACCTCTTTTTCATCCCAGGCGGAAGGGTGGGGTCATTTAGTGCAAAAATTCAAATTTCTCAGATGGTAAGGTTGTCGCATATCAAATGAAAGAACATAAAGCGTACATTTCAAATTTCAAATTGACGTCCACCAAAAATTGGTTGGATGGGGTTATTGAGTGCAAAAAAATAAATTTTCTTTTAATATAGGGTTGTTGTATATCAAATGAAAGGTCATGATGTGTACATTTGAAATATCAAATTCCCGACCTCCAAAAATTAGTTGGATAGGGTTATTAAGTGCAAAAATCAAACTTTTTAGAACATGGCGTTGTCGCATATTAAATGAAAGCTCATCTACCCTGTGTTACATATATCATACTTCCTATCTCAAAAATGTAGGCGGATGAGGTCATTAAGTGTAAAAGGCGAAAAGTTTCAGAAGGTATGCTTGTCATATATCAAACGAAAGGTCGTACAAAGAACATTACGAAAACATCACTTTAACAGAAAAGACCTTTCAATTGTTTTACAAACAATTGAGATACTAGTTTGAATGTTTTATTATATATTAAAAAATGGTTATAATAAATAAAATAAATTCCAGTTATGATTAAAAATAAGGTAAACGAGACATTGTTTTGTGTGGGGAAAGACGGCCCTTGTTTCTATTTAATTTTTTTTTTTTGGGAAAGGGGGGGGGGGTATCTTTTGATAGTCTTCATATAAAGAATGATAAAAGAGAACAGCTAGAACATGCAGAAAGGTTGACAATATTGAAATCAATTGTTGTTTATGTAATTTCATTTCCTTAGTTTAGGATTCAATTTGGACCAATGGAAGAGATCTGCATCTTCTAAATCTAAACATTTGATTAAAGTTGATAGTTAATTATCTAAAATTCAACTGAATTCTGTCATTTCACAACAACTACAATATATTTTGAAATCTTGATTGTTTACCACTGAACTGCAGGCTAGGGCCATTTTCCATTTTTTGTGACAGTACTCTTGGATTTTTAATTCTTTTCTTAAGAAAGTGTGGACTGAAAAATCTATTCAGTTTTAAATTTCCATTGATAAAGTTCCCAGTTACATATCTCATCACAGGGATACAGGTACTAATAAAAAACAATATGATTGATGTAAACTGGGTGAAGCTTGTTTCCAAATCCTAAATTTGAAATATTTGTAAATTTCATGAATAAATAGGTTGAAACTGCAACATTTTTAATTTTTTTTTTTTTTACCATTACAATGATTATGTTGGTAGACAAAAATTTAGTTTTAATGGAAGACTACTAATCCAATGAAATGTCACATTTTAAGTGTTTAAATACATTAACTTTTATTTTAGTGGATAATTACTCATCAGTTGAGGTGCTCCTGAATTGGAGGAAGATTCTCAAAACAGAATTTTTACAGAAAATAATCAATAAAATCGTTTCTCTCCCCTATCTCATGTAACCCCACGATCTTTGTTTACTTTGAAAATTGCTGACCTACAAATTAAAGTATTGCATGTTGATGTTTGAATCATCTACAGCAAACATTATTATGTTTAGATTTAGCAAATACCAATTTGTAATTAGTGCACAATCTCTGGGAATGATTTAAATAACCAGTGAAGGATATGCCTGCTTCTGGTGGCATTCCAAGAATGACGTCACTATAAAATACAATGTAGGTTGGATATATTTAGAATATCTCGTCATACTGATTTTTCCGGATTGTAAAAGAAACGTAAATAGTGTAAAGGAGAGCTCAAGATACGATAAGTTCGTTAGAAACAGAAGGGAAATGTGTAAAAAAGTGTTTAAAGTCAAACTATTCATTTCTGGGTCTCCTTCTCTTCAATCTAAGTAAGATTTGTTGGGGGGTTTTCCACACTATAAAAACAAAATGAATGATGTGAGGGAGTGTCACTCTGGTCAACCCCATAGGGGATTGACGGCTTGAAGCCGTCTTTCCCCAAAAATGAACAGTATTCTAATCTTGTTTGATATATGTATAAATTGTGCGCTATCATACACATTGATATTGTAAAATATCAGCGTCGAATGACAGTGTTAATCTCTCTGATGTCGAGTGCGTATTCTTTTTCTATACACAGAAAGACCGTCACAATCAAAATCAAGAAGTAAACAAAGAATCACAACAACACTTTGAAAAATACACACAAAAAAACCAACACGAACTCCATTAAAAGCCGGGAATGAATTCAGGTTCTCCTAAATGGTAAAATCCGATAAACTGCTTATCTTGCTTCACTTCTGTTGTTTTCCCCTTCACTTCAATAGTTTTTCGATAGACGAAAGTAAGTTTGATAATTTTCCTTGGTCATGTTCACGTCGCTAAAAAAAATCTGCTCAGCAGGGTGATATAGTCGAAGAGAAAAACGTAACCAGATAAAAAAGGATAATAGTAATATTGTCACAGAATTATCAAACCTATATTTGTATACCAATTGTACTGAGATGCACATTGTAAAAATTTCTCTAATGATAGACCAACACTGAATCAGAGATGTCCACTGGGGTAAAGCTGATGACCGTAACTGCATTCACGGTCATCCCAAGATGTCGGATGAAAAATTAGGTCAGTTTCTGTATTGTCTGTTAAAGTGTTTCTATATCATTTTCTTTACAAATCATACATTGAAACGATGTAAATTTATAAAAGAATCACTCGGAAATCACCAATTACTCCCGAGAAATGTGCATGAAACGGGAAATTCGATTTGACCCATATATTTCATCTTTTCGTACTATCATTTTTTTACGTTATAAAGTCAACCTGTAGCTTTGATATATAAAAATGATAGAATCTGAAGCCAGATGCTATATCAAATACTTTTGCTTTGTACGTTTTAAAGACAAAATATACACCCAAACGTCTTATTTTCTTCTACCTATAGGATAATACTCTCATATTGATATGTTTATACCAACACGATTAATCATTTGATACAAAAAGATAGTTATATAAACACGGATATTTCTTAGAATTGAGGGTCATATTTTAAAAGTTACGGCCATCATTTACAAATTACGGTCATCTAAAAAGCAATTACGGTCAGCCTTGTTATGAATCGCTGATTCTGTTACGGTCATCTCGATTGTGATTTACGGTCATCTGAGCGATTTTTCCAAATCGAATTTCCCGTTTCATGCACATTTCTCGGAAGTAATTAGTGATTTCCGAGTGATTCTTTTATAAATTTACATCGTTTCAATGTATGATTTGTAAAGAAAATGATAAAGAAACACTTTAACAGACAATACAGAAACTGACCTAATTTTTCATCCGACATCTTGGGATGACCGTTAATGCAGTTACGGTCATCAGCTTTACCCCAGTGGATGTCTACACAAGAAAAAAATATGTCACAATTGTTATGTACCATACTATACTTACATGTACCTAGATATATAAGTTTTCAGTTCCAAATATTTTTTGAAACAATACGCATTCAAATTAAAAAGATTAACCACACCAAATCGACTGCTGCAAATATACCTAAAGAAACAACTATTTTTCATATGGATAAGGTGCGCACTAAAAAGTAAGTTTATTACTAAAACAGTGAATGAAAATATCAACTCAACAATAGAATTAGAAAAAATCAAAGCGCGAAAGCGCTGTAAAGGCAGTTAATTACAGGTTGTGTGTATTTCTAGTCCAGTTATATCATTATCTTCCATAGAACAGAGGTGGTTTGTAGTATTTAAGATTTAGAGTTCTCTTGTACCTAGCTCACCTATATCTATAGTCTACTGTTTACAGTATATTTTCTGTACCTCGCCATGAAATGCATTTTTAAGACATAAGAACTTTTCCTTTTTAATGTAAATAAAACTATTTTTAATTATTGATTATATACACATATTCAATTACTCCTATCCTATGAAAAATAATTCACAAAGATTGACTAGTCTCCGTTCTGTGTGTAGTGCTAGAACATCAAGTAACATAATGGTTAATGTACATAGTAACATGTCAACTCTTTTGAAGACAGAACTTTTTTAAAATTCTCTCTCCAAGCAAAATTATTTTTCAGTATAAACATGATAAAGTTATCTACCTGTATTAATGACCTAGAGACTCTCAAGAGCCTGTGTCGCTCACCTTGGACGGTCTATGTGCATATTAAACAACGGACACATATAAAATGACAAAATTGTGTTTTTGATGATGGGGATGTGTTTTTAGATCTTTCTTTACTGAACATTCTTGGTGCTACAATTATCTCTATCTATAATAAACATGGCCCAGTATTTACAGTTGAAAATATTTTTTAAAAATTAACAAAAAATACAAAAATTTATGAAAATTGTTAAAAATTGACTATAAAGGGCAATAACTCTTTAATGGGTCAACTTAAAATTTTGGTCATATTGACTTATTTGTAGATCTTACTTTGCAGAACATTGTTGCTGTTTACAGTTTATCTCTATCTATAATAATATTTAGGATAATAACCAAACTCTGCAAAATTTCCTTCAAATTACTAATTTGGGGGCAGCAATCCATCAACGGGTTGTCAGATTTGTCTGAAAATTCCTGGGCAGATAGATCTTCACTGAAGAGACAATTTCACCCTGTCAGATTTGCTCTAAATGCTTTGGTTTCAGAGTTATAAGCCAAAATCTACATTTTACCTGTATGTTCTATTTTTGGCCATAGTGGCCATCTCGGTTGGTTGACCGGGTCTAACCACACATTTTTTAAATTAGATACCGCAATGATGATTTTGGCTAAGTTTGGTTAAATTTGGCACAGTAGTTTCAGAGAAGTTTTTTTGTAAGTTTATGGACGACGAAACCAAGTGATGAGTCAGGTCAGGTGAGCTAAAAAGGAGTTTTTAATCAAGGTAACAATGACATCTGGTGGCCATAAAAGCTGTCTCATTAGCATTTTAACCACTTCCCATATTTGCTTTTAAGACAATAGAAGAAAATTATTCAATGCAAAAACAAAACTTACTTGTAAATATGAAATTCTCTTTACAGTATGAGTTTTTCCAATGTTGGAGATTGTACAGTAGTACAGTCCTGTAACTGCTTATACCCATTCCTTATCCCCTTTAGTTTGATAAACGCACAGAATATCATATATTTACATTGTGCCACATCTCCTTATTTTTATATGCATTACAATAACATGAACAATTGTAATTCAAATCTATATATCAAAGCAAAATGAATTTCACTACTTTCATTCATGCATCCTTTGGAAAAATATAAGTTCTAAAATGACACAATATATGTTTATTTATATAAAAATAATATTTAGTTTTCGACTCTTAACAGGTATAAACAAGAATGTGTCCCCAGTACACGAATGCCCCACTCGCACTATCATTTTCCATGTTCAGTGGACCGTGACATTGGGGTAAAAACTCTAATTTGGCATTAAAATTAAAAAGATCATATCATAGGGAACATGTGTACCAAGTTTGAAGTCGATTGAACTTCAACTTCATCAAAAACTACCTTGACCAAAAACTTTAACCTGAAGAGGGACAGACGGACGGACGAACGGACGAACGGACGCACAGACCAGAAAACATAATGCCCCCCTACTATCGTAGGTGGGGCATAAAAATGCACAGCTGTGTCATGATTTGTGAAACCTGTGCTGAAAACATAGGCATTTATGGTGTTTGAGTAATTCCATCTGTGAAGCTCAACATTAGCTCGTCAGTTGTTGGTGGACAGTTATAAATCTTTCTTGCAGGATGAATGTACATCTGTTCAGGAAAACCAATTTCACAAATCAAAACTTTCCTCTAGATTTGTCCTACAATATTCATCCAGTTTTGTTCTTTTGGTTTAACGGGACACCGTCCTGATTTTTAATTTTGTAAACCATTCAGTCTCTTGCTTACAAATGGTGCATGAAAATAGGATTGGAATGCATGGCAGTAGACAAGTCTCTATAAAGTGGGTATGTGCCCTGAAAAAAGTTTTATAACATTAGCTTTTTTGAAACTTGTGAAAGACTTGTGCAACACACATACCTAAATAACTATTACATAGGTGGAGAGCATCATTCACGTCAATGTTTTGTTCCTGTTTACATTGTCATTGATATTTTTCAAGAAAGCCCGAGGCATAGCTCATGAATTCTTGTCATTACAACCGAAATTTACATAATTACTGCTAAAATAATTATCAGTATAATATATCTCTTGTAGAAAAACCATACAATTGTAGTATTAACCAAAACATGTCAAACAGATGATATTGAATCGTAATCCCAAAAGTTATGACGTCTTGAATTCACTCCCCTTTTCAGTGGCGGATCCAGAGGGGGGGTTCCGGGGGTCCGCACCCCCCCTTTATTTTGGCCGATCAATGCATTTGAATCGGGACATATGTTTGCACCCCCCCTGCACCCCCCCCCCCCTTTGCCCTGGGCTAGCACCCCCCCTTTCGAAAATACCTGCATCCGCCACTGCTTTTTATTCTAAAACGATAATTGCGGTTGCAAACAGACTTTGGTTTACTTGCATGGCGATTATATAAATAACAGTATATATTTCTTAAAGAAAATAAAGTTTTACCATGAATAGTTTCCTGAACGTAGTCGTTTTCAGTAAAATGTGCCTTGCAAACAACAGCTGATTGATATGGGTTCTACGATTGCATCGCACATGACAATCTACGTTTGAGCCATGGCGTTGATCCAACTTTTCCTTCTTATTAAGTCATTTAGAAATGCAAGTCCTCCTCTTAAATGACACTCAGGTACACACCAACAAGGACTAGGCATCGTTAATTGTGTGATTGTTTTGCAGTGCAAAAACGGAAGTTAAGGACGGAACTGACTGGTCTCACTAATAAGAGACAAGAAGAATTTTAGAGACAAACAGCGACAAGAAGTTTAATTTAGTGACGAAGCGACAATAACTAACAAGGGACAAGCGAATCGTAATTCTCTCACGAAGCTATTCTCATTTGATGTGATAGGGTGAAGCTACACCTATCAAATATGTCCCTATGAAAAAGAAGAATTTCACTGTTAGAAAGGAAATGATATTGCATGGTTTTGATTCAATAAATTCTTTAAAAGGAAATTGATTTTTTTTTGTTTTGATGGCCAATTTTTAGCGTGTGCATAAAATATATTTTTTTTTATATCTAATAAAAACTAATCCCTTTCTTCTTAATAAAAACATATTTTTATCTATCAATGTACAGTAATATAAAAAATGTTTTATAACCGCCCCTATAATAAAAAATAATGCATGTTTTTTTTTAATATCTATGGGGAATAAGTTGTTGCAATGACATTTTTTTTTTGTATAGTCGCTATATAGTCTTCTTGACGCTTCTTCTCGCTAAATTAATTATATTGTCGCTTCTTATCGCTATTTTAATTTTATTGTCGCTTCTTATCACTTTTTGACGCTTTTTGTCTTTAATTAGTGGAACCCTATTCAGGAACGATAATTTCATATTTTACATAACTGAGACCGAAATAACTATAACGTCATACGGCTTCACGTACAGAAATACTTTAAATTGTATATTATGCAATATAATTCACGGTCAGTCGACTTTTAATTATAATATCATGTTATATCAACGAGTGAAATGATTTTAAAATATCTTTAGATCGCAAATAGTACTCGAAATTGAACGGACCTCTTTCCACACGGAATTCGAATAATGATAGTTTGTAATCAGATTGACTGCTTATAATGCAAAAGACACATTAATAAATAGATTTTTAAAACGAACAATACACACTGATCGTTTCTTTATTTCCCAATGTAAATGAAAGGAACAAAAACCAATACATACCACAAAAAGTAGAGGAGAAATTTAAACATTTCCGGATCTATTTCTTGCAAAATGACCCCCAGCAAAGATTTGCGTAAGGAAAGATGAACCTCATGACTTGAAAGTCAGGCCTTAAAGCACTGCCTTTAAAAATGGTATACTTACAGTACACAATCAGTACTGAAACACTACTGACAAAATCAGTACTGAAACATTACTGACGAAATCAGTACTACAACAGTACTGACGAAATCAGAACTGAATCAGTACTGACGAAATCTGCACTGAAACAGTTCTGTCAAAATCAGTACTGAAACAGTACTGACAAAATCAGAACAAACAGCACTGTCAAAATCAGTACTGAAACAGTACTGACGAAATCAGTACTGAAACAGTACTGTCAAAATCAGTACTGAAACAGTACTGTCAAAATCAGTACTGAAACAGTACTGTCAAAATCAGTACTGAAACAGTACTGTTAAAATCAGTACTGAAACAGTACTGTCAAAATCAGTACTGAAACAGTACTGTCAAAATCAGTACTGAAACAGTACTGTTAAAATCAGTACTGCAACAGTACTGTCAAAATCAGTACTGAATAAACAGAAAGTATAACATTACAAGTTTTCTGTCTTGCCGAACAGTACTGATATATACAAGGGTAGAAATGTACCAAAAAAACGTGAGTAAATTCTTGGTAGTGTACGCTCTCAGCAATAACGTCAACATCGAGTTACATATCAATACAGTACCATTCCTTCAGTTCTATTTCTAATTAATACGTAGATTTCTCGAAAAAAAAATACAATCAAGCCACCAAAATCTACTAGAACACGTGGGCGTGGTGTTAGGGTTGATGTAGAGGCAGATGGAGCTCTGATAGTAACGAATCTTGATCAAGTAGCGATGTCGGACCAACCAATCCGACCTAAATTACAACCTATTGCTGGTCCATAAAGCTGAAATGACGATATTTTAGTGAACGATAGCAGATATGAAACAGATGAGTCAATAGATATAGGAAGATGTGGTATGAGTGCCAATGAGACAACTCTCAATCCAAGTAACAATTTTTAAAAGTAACAATTATAGGTCAAGATACGGCCTTCAACACGGAGCCTTGGCTTACACCGAACAGCAAGATATAAAAGGCCCCAAAAATTACTAGTGTAAAACCATTCAAACGGGAAAACCAACGGTCTAATCTATATGCAAACAAGAAGCATGGTTGAGCCGTTATATAAAATGGACAAGAAGTCCCAATTACATACAGACAAACAAAACCTGGAGAGAATTAATATATTTTATGGGAAAATTACAATGAGAATAATGGTCGTAGTATGAACGTAGTCAGGTCGTAAGAAGAGCGTGATGAGGACGGCAAGGGCGTGCTAGAATCGTACTATGGTCGTGAACAGCGTGGTATAGTCGTAGTGGAAGCGTAGTTTGGTCGCGGTGAGAACGTGATGATCGTAGTGAGGTCGTAATTTAACGTCGCAATGAGATCGTAGCGCAGTTTCGCCGAATAGAATCACGCTTTCGCTACGCTCTCACTACGATGGTACAGCGACCTTTGCGATCTTACTACGATCTTAGTGCGCTCTCACTACGCTTCTACTACGACCTCATTTGGCCACGACCGCACCACGATTGTTTTGAACATGTTCAAAGTTGGCCACGCTCATCACGATCTTGAAGGCCTCACCACGACCGTGATACGACCTTACTACGATCTACACGATCATCAACATTTTCATTTTTTTTCACAGATCGTAGTGCGATCATGGCATAGAGAGACTGGGGTATTACACAGAACTAATTTTACAAGAGCAAGATCAATAGAAAAGCTCTATAAGTAAATGATAAGTTGCAAATATATCAAAATCTGTGAATATCTTCAACAAATTAAAGCACAATAAAGTAAATAGATATTATGACTTGTAAAACAATCAATTTTATCAATAATTTATATCAACAGTAATATTTAAATGTTAATTTTACAACAGTCCATTTTCAAGGGAAGTAATGTTGTTTTAAAAACTGGCTCTCCGCCACACAACTATAGGTCACCGTACGGCCTTCAACAATGAGCAAAGTCCATACCACATAGTCAGCTATAAAATGCCCGATAAGATAGAAGGGCAGGATAAAAAGGTAAGGAAATTATCGCCCCGGTAATGGATTCGCCCATGATATTTTTATAAGAGTTAGTTTTTGAGGCATTTATACTGTTGAGAGGGGCAGAGGCATTATGAGGGGGAGGACAGGGGTAAGGGAGACAGGGAAAAAATGATCTAATATTTCAAGAAAAAATATCTCAAAAGGAGATGTTTTATTCTAATGGGAGAAAGGAGGACGGGGGTAGGAGAAAGGAGAAGAGGGGTGGGAGAAGGGAGAAGGGTACCCCCTGTCCTCCCCCTCCACTATGTATGTGTTAGATATGTTTATGTGCAGTTAATGCAATGCGTGTAAAAACAATATAGTATAAAAAACGACATAAAATTTACGATTTTCAATGATATTCCGAATCGCTACGATGTCAATGTTACATGTACACTATCATGATTATTGAAAGTGTTTTTGTTATTTACGCTTGACTTTTGTGACCAACTGATATGATTTTATATAGTATTCACATAAGTTTGAGAAACGACCCATATATATAGAGATTAATACATGGCCTTTTCCATATCAGCCTGTGTATCATCCCGAGACCCCCATATCAGCCCGAGACGGAGTCGAGGTGCTGATATGGGTCGAGGGATGATACCCAGGCTGATATGGAAAAGGCCATGTATTAATCGCTTTATCATATACTTCCGACAATAGTTTTATAAAAGGCAAATAAGCAAATGCAATAACTTAAACAGTCAAAAACTTTATACAGAAGTTAAATTATGAATCAAATATACTATAATTTTCCAACAACAGCATCACTACCTTCATATATATTTATGGTAACATTTCCTATAGAGGCATTTTGAAACATTGAAAATTTGAAAGAGTTTTATGATAATTATTACTCCATGTTTGTTGTACTATAAAATGATTCATAATTGTCAATGGCATTTGTTAACAAGTACTAAACTATCCCCACAAAAGTTCCCGTAAATTTTGACGTCGTCATAAAAATATCTGACGTCACAATGGAAAGGTAAACAACCGATATCAGAAACACCGGAAGTAACTTGCACGAGAGGCACTATTATGGGTTTTGTGCACGAGATGCACCTGATATGGGTTATCAGCCCGGGTGGGAAATTAATATTTATGGCTTGTGTACTTCCGCTCATTACACATATGCAAAAGCTATCATATCAATGCTAAGTATATGATAACTACGACTATACTCCGGTATCATACATAGATGAACAATATACAGTCATGTAGCAGCAACTGTTTACATGTAAGCTAGTTTCAAGTGTGTGAAAATATTTGAAAGTAAGCAGACTAATATAGCAACTCTTCTTATAATTTCAAGAATATTCAAATTACATATTACATATTAATATAAATACTGCCAGCGTGCCGATCTTGGCCGATTGACGTTACCTTTAACTGCCATCGGGCCGATCGGGCCGATTGACGTTGTCTGTAACTGCCAGCCGGCCGATTGGGCCGATTTAGGTGTTCTTTAACTGCCAATGGGCCGATTTGGCCGATGGTTAGGGTAAATGATATAAAAACATTAATTTGATATTTTGTCAATATTCTTTCTTTTTCTCTACATTCTTCCTTTTTTCGTGACGTCATATACAATTCTCTGACGAACAGTGACGTCATTGCTGTAAAATTCAGCGCAATGGTTACCGTCAATCCATGGATGCGAGTTTTTCCTCCAGAACCGGAGCAGAACAAAATATTCCGGGCGAATCCGGGGCCACGAAACATACCGGCAGCAAATCCAACACCAGTTAAATATTTCTATTTGCTGTTTTCGATAGAACTGATAAAAGAAATCGTCAGGAGAACAAACAGGTACATTGTAAAATCATTTTGAAAGCACTGATAGGGAAAAAAATTGTCTCCAATGTTTTTGTACCATTAGAAATTCAATAAACAAATCAGTTAACCTTAATCAATTATTGTTTAACAATTTAATAAAACTTTCATTTCGTTAGCGAAATAAAACGTATCAAATTGAAGAGATATAATAAGGGAAGATAAAAATTAAAATAGCTCACGTTACACGATGCATTATCATGATGAACAAACAAAAATATTAGCATTCGTATGAAAATAAATATCCGCATAAAAATCTTCCTGTCCTAACATAATAACAAATGGACGTCCTCTAAATATAAATCTTAAGATATACCATTCCTTTGTACAGTAATGCAAGAAACTACATAAGAGAAGGTGCAGCAACCGCCAAAAAATATGCCAGAATGAAGTCTTGGAGACCGCTTACAGAAAATGTACTGAAGTCTTTCCTAGCTATAGTGTTTAACATGGGTTTGATTAGGAAGTCTTCCATAGAAGAATACTGGAATTCATCTTTACCAAGTCAGGCATCCCATTGGTTCAAGAAGGTCATGTCAAGAAATCGTTTCCAGAACATACTAAAGTTTTTATATGTGTCAGACTATTCAAGAAACGTCCCGAGACAGGTACGAATTATACTGTGTAAACCATGCTTAAACATTGAAACGAAGAAATGATAGGATTTCAAATAAAACAACTCTCCACATGAAACCAAAATGACACAATAATATACAACTATAGATCATCGTACAGCCTTCAATAATGAGCAAATTCCATATCGCATAGTGATGTGCTTAAACAATCAGGCTGTTTTCTGCTCTTTGGTCAGGTTGTTGTCTCTTTGACATATTCCCAAATTCCATTCTCTATTTGATGACTAATTTTTAGTTTTGTCATACCTTTTTTTTTTATAGAAATAAACGTTCAATTTGTGTTAAAAGTAAAGGTTTCCGTTTAATCCATGTATCCTCGTCGATTCCTTAAATATTTTGTACGAAATCAAAATTTTTCTTTCCAAATATAAAGTGTTACGAGGGGAACTAAAAGCAATTGAAAACAAAAGTTCAGTCCCGGATAAGGATATAAGGTATCCATTCCCGTGGGGCTTTACAGCGTAACTTCATCTCAAGATGCTTTTATTTATTTTTATATATAGCACCCAGCGTATGACCCTGCTTCAAGATTTAGACCACTGTTATCCTTTATGAACAAACAATTGTGTCGGTTCATCGTTCCTAAAAAAGAGGTTTGTGTGGACGAAACTTTAATGGCAACCAAAGGACATAATGTAATGAGGCAGTACATTCCATCTAAGGCTGCAAAGTTTGGAATTAAATTTTGGATGCTTTGTGAATCAGCGACTGGTTACGTTTTGCAAATGTCTGTGTACAGAGGGCGACCTTTTGATCCAGTACCAGCAGGACAGTTGCGGGGTACAACGATTGTCATGGATCTTATGAGTGCGTCCAATATTCTGAATAAAGGCTACCATGTTTTTGTGATAGCTTCTTTTGCTCACAAAACCTAGCTTCACGACTTATTCAAACTTCTACATATATTACAGGTAGCTATTTAAAGTAAAGCAAATTAAATGTAGAATATTCACCTTATATCGGTGTACCGATGTTTTTGACTTTTCACAATTTTATTATCACTATATTCAACTTCGAACAGTGCATGGTAATGACATTTTTAGTCAGTCTAAGTGTTATAAAAATTTCCCAAAATTAAACAATAAAGGTCAGATAAACAAGAAAAAATGGAACCGCTATAAAATTAAAGAAATAATTGAAAATAACATACAGTCAAGATAATGGTTAAAAAATAATTTCACATTGAAACTTAAACAGAAATACTGACCCCGTAAAATAAACCTGATGTGAACTCGTGCACTCTGGAATGGTAAGCTGGCATTTTAAAATACACCAAATGTGTACATATAAACAGTTCGTTTAAAATATAATACTTGCATTTCAGTCAATATATCTCCTTAGATATGCACATGTACGTAGTGTTACTATTATTTCTTAAAGTTATACATAGTATATACATATGTTAATAGATAGCAAAAAAATATAGGCTACATTGGGAAACGTGCCGACATTTTTTTTCTTTTTTCAGGAACTCTTAGAAAGAATCGGCCTATGCCGAACACCATTCGTAACGCGAATCCGACACCTGACAATCCTGTTTACATGAGAAAGGGTAAAATGTTATGCGCCGCTTTTAGAGATATGGATGGGAAAAAAACAGTACGAATGCTAAGTACGGCATTTTCAGCTCAACATCTTCCCTCCGGTCGCCCACGCATCGTGAACGGGTACAATAAAAATATGGGAGCAGTTGACACAACAGATGCCATAATGAAAGCGTACGGTGAACACCGAAAAAATCGTAAACCGTGGAAGAAAGTTGTCCTACATTTATTTCACCGCATTGTACATAATGCCTATATATTGTATCAAAAAAACACGTCTGACACATCAGTAAAATCCAGACTTCGATTCATCCAGGAGATTGTTGAATCTTTATCCGGAATCCGAAGTGAACAGCCGCGACGACGGAGACGACACCAGCGAGCACGGTCTGTAAGTACCTTGCCTGGCAGAAAAGAGAAGGACTGTTGCGTGTGTTCCAACCGCAGCCACGGTGGTAGGAAGAGGAGCAGAACAGTATACAATTTTTGCAAGAAAGGCCTCCATAAGGACTGTACGTGTTTCCTTGCACGAAGACTGTAGAGAACTTTAATTAGGCCTTATCGATCATTAAATCATCTGACCATTATAGTCTCATTGTCTTTGCATTAATAAAATTGACCAGATCACATTTACATTTTAAAAAGGAGAAAAAAAACATCAACAAATTACTATGATAGTGTATAAGTAAGTTAACATACATTGTATTTATCACTCAAAGTTTTCGGATGCCTCAAATATTGCCGTGTTTAAAAATATTCTATGGTGCACACGTATTGTAAATTATTAATTTTACTTAATATTTGCATATTTTTAATATCATTTCAGGCCGACCAAGATATACACAAATGAAACAATGGGCATTTGGATAATCTTGACGTTGACGGTTTTATTAGGTTTCACAGTTGGAAAGCAGGTCACGGTTTGACCCCAAGTTTATCAGCAACAATAGAGTCACGTGACCGTGAAAATTCAGTAAAAAAACGGATGAGACAAACCTCATTTTAACTCACTGAATACTATTGTCGTAATAAAAACTTGTTGACCTAACTAATCTTGAGTATCCATAGTTTATTCTCGTCAAAGCTCACACATCAAATCAAAGTCCTTTATTCTTTATTTTATCTGCAAACTTGGAGTTTGGGTGAAAATTGTCAAGTCTCCTGAACGAAAAATCTAAATATTTACGAGGAAACTAAAAATGATGGGCTGAATTTAAATTCAATAAAGCATCTCATTAAGAAAAACACTCGATATGAATATCTCGGCAATAGAATGTTGGATACGCAAACGTCAAATTGATTTCAAACCGAAGCGGTGGTTTTTAGGCCGATTTATGCAAGTGGTTATCTCCCCTTAATATCACCAGTCAAAAATAAAAACCCAGCAAAATGCATAAAAATTAAAAAAGGAGTTTACTTTACAAAAATTAGAAAGAAAATAAACGAAACTCGATTTATAACTATGTTATGATAATATAAAGAAGAGATACTTCCCCCTATTTTTCAGAGAAGAACTAAATGTAAATATTAAAAGACAAAATATTACTGCAGTAAAAAAAAACAATTCAGAAATGTGGATAATGACACCTAACGTTACATGTAAAATTAAAAACCTAGCTATATTGAAAGAAATTAGATCTGGCGGATGAAATATACTACATGTAATTTTTATATGTGGGATCATTCCTAGCAGAATTTTTTTTAAACACTTCTGATTATATTTAATGCAATAAAACATAGTTTATACAATTTCAATAATCTTTCTGATTATATATATTTTATATTCTATAAAGTGTGACCAAGAGTCACAACAAATTTCTTCAAATTAAGAGAGCCTTTAAACTCAAGCCTATGCTTCTTAAGTGAACAGTAAAATACAAAAAAGGGATTTATAAGTTTTACACCAAAAATATTGAAAAAATTCTGTAAAAAATATGCTTTAAATTATAAGTGAAAGTGACACAATTTTGAATTTCAGAATCATTATTATTGTAAAATTAAACTATTAGATTAGCTTGCACAGTAGCCCTTTGTCTTATTTCTCAGGGTATTTTATAGATTATGAAAGTAAACTTTTTGGAAAAAATGGGGCTTCTTCTCTTGAACAGGTTGCTGTATTGATCAGCTTCTTTAAATAATTACATATTGATAAACAAAGTATTGTATATATATATAACGTGACGGTACCCAAATTGCACCTATTTTGACAGTTTTTTCATCTACGCTTTTTTATGATGAAAACAAAAATGTTCATTCTGTGTTTATTTTGTAGCCCTATCCTTCTTTATTATAAAGGTACACCAATTTGATTTTTATTCCATATGGAATCATAGAAAAATTGGTCTAAACTGACCTCCAAACCATCAATGATTATGAAATGAGGTGTACCCAAATTGCTTCCATGCTTAAATTCACATAGTCAAAAGTCTAATAACAGAGCTTTTGTTTAATTTCTTTAAATATTTTGAACAATTGGATATTAGTCCATGCTTACTCTTCATTATTTTTTAAATGGATACTTGTAACATATTGTATTTGCTCATTTTAAAAAGATGACGTTTTGATGACGTCGCATGGCGACGTTTCAGTACATTTTGCTTTTTCAGTAAATACTTCATCTGTTGATAGATACTGTGAACGTTTTGTGAATATCTAAATAGTTTTACCTATGTTGAAAGATGTGCTTAGTATCAATTCATAAAAAAACAAATTGTTTAGTCTCTAGAAAATCTTGTAAGATTTTCGCTGCTAGTTTTGCTAAATAGGTGCAATTTGGGTACTCGGTGCAATTTGGGTACCGTTACGTTATATACTTTACCTGAATACTAGTAATAGGAAATGAAATGAAACTGGTGGGACACATTTTGTGCATTTTACTTCAATAATGATCAGAGATGCTTAAATTTGACAAGAATTTGCCATTTGAATAAATTCAATTTTGTAAGAACACATCTCTATGAATAAACTTCTTGTTTGGCTCACTTGGCTTGATAAGCTAGTTTTTGCTCTTATTACTATATGAAAATGGAAATATAGCTTACTAAGTAAAGAGATAATAATATAAGCAAGATTTTATTAACTGACCTTCATTTTCTTTTTTCATATGTTTTTTTCCTACAGAATTTTCTTTGCAATGCATTTTCTATTGCTATTTTTGTGCTTTTGTCCATCCATACAGTAGGCTATCAATAATTTGTCAGATCTGTCAGAATTTTCCAAGACGTTTAGCTTTAAACGCAATAAGATCTTTGTTTGTTGTTTCACTTTTCCAATGTGTAAATTTTTACTATGCACATGACCCTGACACATATTTTGTTATAAACGTTACATGACGTATGTTGAAAAAAGAAAACAATGTCACCGTCAATTTGTGTAGGGGATCAAAAGGGGTTTTAGTTACTTTAAAATACAAGTATCGTATGGAATTGTGAAAATCCAGAACTTTTAATCAAAATTTCATTCATGTCTTTAATAAAATCAGTATTTTAGAGCACTTTGAAACAGGTACAATGAAAAGAAGCTAAACTTTACTGTTTTGAAGTAGAAACGTAGCTAACACCAGATAAAAAATGACATGGCTGGTGGTCACTAAAATTGATGTATAAAAGTAAAAAATGATGGCTTCAAAACAGTGTATAAATTTGAAATAGTTTTCCCGGTATCATTTAAGATTATACCCGTTCTTTTCTGTATTTGGATACGCAAACGTCAAATTAGGAAAAATATTTAGATCGTTCAGTGCTGTCTATTTGGTAATTTTACAGACGTTATCATGCGTATACATGTTATATCATCATAATTGTCGTTCCCGATACAGTTTTAGAATTGTGCTAGTTCACATCGCACATTATTATTTGTATTTAAAGCATATATATGAGCTCTCTGTTGTAATAAACCATATAACCTATGTCATGTTAACATTTTTTTAGAATGGTGCAAGCGTCTTTACTGATGTTCGGTTTGACTTTTTTTATTGTATAAAATTCAAGATTTAGTAAAAGTTTAATCTAACGAGACTCAAAGATGATTCATTTCACATCAGAATCTGACTGACGAAGGATATCTGTTATCCGAAATATTTATAAATAATTACATTTATAGTTACCTTTTTTTGTATTTGGAGTTGTTGTGTACACTTTTTTAGGCGTTTATATATATATCACTCTTAGATCCAGTGGACATGTATATTGTATGGTTTGTCACTTGTTTAGACTTGTTTGTAAAATATACTTATTTCTAGTGACTGTATAATGAAATGAATCATGATCCTATATGATATATAAAAATTGTTGAGTTAGATTGCTGACAAATAATAAATACATTGTGTATGAAAATAATAATATAACATCTACACACGCTTAAAAAACACGTGTCTCATGTCTATCTCTAGATTCACCTTCCGTGACAAGGTAACACTACGACTATTGAAGTTATATTTTTATAGCGGATGTGGTCGAGTGGTCTAGAGCGCTGGACATGAGGCTAAGCGATTGGTGCTGTAGTGTATCAAAGGTGTGAGTTCGAATCCCGCTTAGGGACGGACAAAAATTTGTCAGTATAAAATCTAACTCTAACACTGTTTGGTGTAATTTTCAGACTTATATATATATATATATATATATATATATATATATATATATATTCATTAAATAAAATAATAAAATAAGTAAAAAGTTAACAGTTCCATTCTATCGATTAACTTTTTACTTATTTTATTATTTTATTTAATGAATATATATATCTGCACATGTGAAAATTATTTTTTACGCCTATATATATATATATATATATATATTTTTATATATATACAAAATTGTACTTGTACAACAATAATCCATGGCCATAGTTATATACATAGGTTGTTGTGACCTACATTTTTGTGTAAATTTTTGTGAGAAACTACAGAACTTTATAGGCAGATGTAGATATCTATTTTATTACATATAACTTATAAGATAATTCTTTAATACCAAACTATAGACTTACCCTGAGAAAAAAAATACAGTAGTTTAGCTAAATGAATACTAAACAGAATTGATCAATTTTCTTTTTCATCTATTGTTTTAATACATGTATAACCTTTTTCTTTATCATATTTTCACAGATATCATTATTAAATTGATACCAAATTGTAAGTATAGAACGGGGAATTTCATATCAGCTTTATTATCTATTTATGCAAATATTTTATTTTTGTTTTTTGCTGTTTTATTTGTTTTATTTGTTTTTTGCTTTTTATTACTTTAGTTTAGCTTGCTATCTATGCTTTCTTGCCTGATTGTCTGTGATATATTGGCAGACACATATATTAATGTACATGCTATTATTCTGCTTTATATATATACTCATTTTACAACTTGCTGTGTTGAAATTTTTGCCTTTATTATTCATTTATATGTTTATTCTCCGCTGCTTATATAGTTATTTATAATTTTGCCCTTGCTAGTTATTTAGTTTTATTCTAAACTGCTATAATGTGCTTAATGCTGTGGTTGCTATATGCTTTACTTTATTTAATCAAATGCAGACTGACACAAATGAGGGTTACACTAAAGACCTGAAAGTGGACCTGAAAAGACCTGAAAAGACCTGAAAAGACCTGAAAATATACGATTAAAATTATTCAAATTGCAATAACTTTTTTATTGGTGGATGGAATTTCTTCAAATTGGAATTTTATTAATTGTTAATATCCATATTTCATTAAAATTTAAATGTTTTAAATTAAAAAGAAATTTTTGATGCTAAAAGTTGGACCTGAACGGAGAAATGAAAAGACCTGAAGGGACCTAAAAATCTATGGTCGGACTAATTCTAACTTCAATAACTTTTTTATTATTCAGTGGATTTCTTTCAACTTTTGATTTTGTGAAACAAAGGGTGCAATATAATGATAATATTAAAAAAAAATATTGAAAAAATATTGTTGGGTGTCAAAACTCGGACCTGAACGGAAAATTAAAAATCTGAATGAGCCTAAAATTCCGCTAAAAAAAATTAAACGAAAAATAATAAACATAGACCAAGGAATTGTCTAACTATACAATTCATTGCAAAGACAAAAAATATGGTTGTAAACTGTTCATGTTCGATGTCATTTTGTCTCTTGTGGAGATCTGTCTCATTGCCGGGATCACACCCCATCTTCTTTTTAATTTTTAATTGACGGAAGAGAATAAAGAATAAAATTGTTTACTATAGTGTCACATATTGATTGAAACAAGACGTTTACAAAATATTCATATACACACAAACAACAATCAATATCCAGCCAAAAAATTACTGAGACACTGATCCTTAAAACCAAAATATATACAAAATATACTATTTAAACTTGTAAATAATCTCATAAAAGTTAATATATTCAAAATGGGACAAGTAGCTTAAAATATAAATAATTCTTAGGTTAAAAAAGATATATGTTAACTATGAAGTATGAAATACTGTAAAATTGGGTAAAAATCTTATAAATAAATGTATTCTTCGTGTAACAAGATATTAGTGATAATCCAATTAAAAGATTAAAGTGAAATGTTTATTTAGACTAATGATCCAATTATCAGCTAATATCAATACAAGGTTTGAATTACAACCGGCACACGTTTACGTAATTAAAACATTCCAATCGACGAACACGCGTCTCTAAATAACATATAGTTTACTGGGGAAGCAATACTATTATTTTCATTTTTATGTTTAAGACCTGCTTTAATATATATTAATGCACTTTAAGCAAGTTGAATTAGTTTGAACAGAGACATATAATACTATTTATTATATGTCTCTGGTTTGAATAATTTCAACGGGCAATCTTCTTTTTTTTTCATCATCAAAAAGGTATTTTGTATTCAAATATGTTTCTGTATAAATATAAAGTCATTCGTTCTCTTCAATAGACTTTTGTCTAAAAGCAAAACAAATAGAAAAAACAATGTTGTACGAATTTAAATACATCTACCCCTATGATCTATTCATGTCTTTTACTTCCCCGACAAGGTCCGAATTTTGTAACTCAACCATTATATTTTTTTAATTTCGATAAAATTCTTTATCATTTCAATGATATATTATACCTTTCCTATAACAAAGTTCATATTTCAAGGAGATTGATTGAAAACAGTTAAAAAACTTGAATAAATCTGACCACAGGCTTTTCAAGCAAATTTATGTTATTTAATTTTCCGTTCAAGTCCGAGTTTTGACACCTCGACGATATTTTTTCAATATTTTGTTTTAATATTATCATTATACTGAATGTTTTGTTTCATAAAATCCAGGTCCGAGTTTTGACACCTCGACGATATTTTTTCAATATTTTGTTTTAATATTATCATTATACTGAATGTTTTGTTTCATAAAATCCAAAGTTGAAAGATAAACACTGAGCCTTAAAAAAGTTATTGAAGTTAACATTAGTCCGACCATAGATTTTCAGGTCCCTTCAGGTCTTTTCACTTCTCCGTTCAGGTCCAACTTTTAGCATCAAAGAAATGTTTTTGATTTAAAATATTTAAATTTTAATGAAATATGGATATTAACAATTAATAAAATTTCAACTTGAAGAAATTCTATCCAATAATAAAAAAGTTATTGCAATTTGAATAATTTTAATCGTATATTTTCAGGTCTTTTCAGGTTTTTTCAGGTCCACTTTCAGGTCTTTAGTGTAACCCCACAAATGAGTTGAAGTTAGAATATGTAAAGTACAGACCACTTTTAAAGTGATGTTTATTCCAAATTAAGATTGAGACACTTGTTTTAAATTATCTTTCCTTGTTTGTGTTTATGGTACATGTACATTATAATGAAGTGACCTTATTGTAGTAAGTTGTGCACAATCTTTGATGAAACTAACTCATTAATATGATAAGCATACACACACTCAGGATGTGCAGTCTGTGTTCGATTGTTAGATAGTTTTGTTAGTTTTTAAGATATATTGATCATGCATTAATTTGATTTACACTGTGATACAAAAGTATTGCTACATATATATATAGTGATACTACATTTGAAGTCAGTCAGAGTTCTTAATTTTTTGAAATTGTCTCTCAACTACGCACTGTTTTTTTTAAACAAGAAATATTAACATTTAGAGAAATCTTATATATTTACAGCTACATCTCATAAAGAATATTGATCTTTAATTGTACAAATGTATCAGAGATATAATGAGTATAAAACATCTCTGCCTTCTTAAATAGACATAGGATCATATAAATCTGTATATTTGACATGGGAGTTTTAATACATAGATACAAAGGACAAACATAGAAATTCCAATATCTACATGTAGTCAATTGAACAACTCTGACAGTCTTGAAATATTGTACATAATAGGCTTATTTAGATTATATATAGTTCATTTAACTAAAACTGTTTTTCAAAAAGAATGAACGCATAAGACAGAAAATATCTTATGATAATAATATTGAAAAGTCTGACTGGATCAGATTTGAAGGCAGAACAATGGACATTTGTATACTTGTGCTTCTTGTGTGATCTTTTCTTTTTTGCCATAACCACATATAATGGAAAAGTGTCTTTGTGTGTTGGAAAGAATGACAGTAAGGAAATTAAATGTAATATGAAATTATAGGAATGAAATAATCTTTCAAAATATGTACATAACATGAACTATACAGATATTCACTGTTGGGTTTGCTCATTTTAAATTTCCATCTGAATCCAATGTATTTAATAAAATTTCTTCTGAGTTATCTCCCTTAGACCATTTAGAGTGAATATCCTATACAACAACAGTGAATGTCTCAGAGTGCAGATTTAGTAATTGATTTTAATGTTGGATTCTGTCTTGCTATTGTATTTTATGCTTTCATATATATATGTATTTATTGTAAATTACAAATATGTCTTAAGGTTTCACAGATCGGGAAAAACTATACAGTTTTAAAGGAAAAGAATTCTAAAAGTCCCTTGATTTCACAAATTTCATGGTATAATCATGTATACTCACTCATCATTAGAGTTATAAATATTGATAAAGCTAAATGCATGCATGAAGGGTGATATTCTTAAAATAATTTCTTATAATTGTCAATATCTTTATACAAAGGAGAAGCGGAGAGATGTTTTGAACTATTTAAAGTCAAAGAATTTTAATATATATTGTCTTCAGGACACACATTTTACAGAACAAGATCATCATGAATTAAACATTAAGAGTAAGTGGAAGGAAGAATGCCTTTTCAATTCATTTACATCCAATCAGTGAGGTGTGGCCATGTTTTTTAATAAAAACTTTTATCTTCAAATTCACAAAGTTAAAAAAGATGAGGGTGGAAATCTTCTTGGATTGGACATTACAATTGAAGAACAAAGAATTAATTACCTTAGTAAATATTTATGGGCCAAATGTTGACACTCCTTGCTTTTATCAAAAGGTGGAAGATGTTATTGAGGAATTTGATAACCATGCAATCTTGTATTCTTTGTGGTGATTTTAACCTCATTCAAAGTTTTAATCTTGACACCCATAATTATGTTAATATCAACAACCCAAAGTCTAGAGAAAAAGTATTACAGCTAATGGAAGACTTTAATCTAGTTGATCCATTTAGAGAATTATACCCCAATTTGAAAAGATTTACTTGGAGGAAAAAAAAAACCTTTAAACAATCTCGTTTAGATTTTTTTCTGATTTCTGATAATATTTTTCACTTTGTTATAGCGATGTTAAAATTGATAATAGTTACAGGTCTGATCATTCACCTGTGGTCTTTTCTTTCAAGATTAATGAATTTATAAAAATTCCCTTCTTGGTGATACTGACTATGTTAAAGAGATAAAAAAAAACCTCATACATTCTGTCAAGATATATAGAGATGAAAATTTACAAAATATTGATAACTCTGAAATTGAATTTACTGTTGATGACCAGTTATTTTTCGAAACTCTGCTCACAGAAATATGCGGTAAAACTATTGCATATGCCTCTTATAAAAAAAAGGCGGGTATAAAAATTGAAAATGGAATTATTTCAAAATTAAAACAATTAGAATGAAATGCTCTAACAGTAGAAAATCTGGAAGAGATTGATCAGAAAAAAGCAGAACTTAAAATGTATAGACAAAAGAAGGTTCAGGGACAATATGTTAGGTCAAGAAGTCAATGGATTGAAGAAGGAGAAAAACCTACCAATTTTTTTTTTAAATCTAGAGACTAGAAATTATATAAATAAAATTATTCAAAAACTTACTTTAGTGTAAAGTGGAGATTGAAATGGGGCTCCATGCAGTACATTTAAGCTACTTGAAATTACGTTTTCAGTCGACCTAGATAGAATGATTAATTTAAATTATAGGCCAGTTTTAGATAATATAGACAACACTTTGAAAAAATGGTCAAAACAGTATCTCACCCCCTTTGGAAAGATTACCGTTTTAAAAACTTTGGTCATAGCTAAATTAAATCATCTGTTTCTATCTATCCCTAGTCCAGATGAGAATAATTTTTATGTTACGTAATTCAACAAATAAAATGTATGCTTTTATCTAGGATAATAAACCAGATAAGGTCAAGCGAGATCTTTTATGTCAAGATTATTATAAGGGTGGTTTAAAAATGCTAAATTTGAAAGCATTTATACAGGGACTAAAACTTACATGGGTAAGACGTCTGTATAATTCGAACTCAAAGTGGGTGAGATTAGTCTCTATTGTGAGCAAATAAATTTTATTGAAATAAGTTATATTGGGCCTTATAAAAGGTCATCAAATAAATTTTGGCAAGAGGTTTTTGATGCTTGGAAAACCCTTAATCAAATTAGAAAACCAAGATGTATTGATGAAATTCTATCTTATTCTTTATTGGAGGTAGAACACTTTAAAATTGGTGGTTCAAGAGTCTACTATAAAAACTGGGCAAACGCAGGAATTTGGACAGTGCAAGATTTGTTAGATGACCAGGGCAAAGTTGTGTCATTTCAAAATTTCCGACAATTATATCATTTTAGGCCAAATATTTTTCATTATTATTGAATAGCGCACTCGCTTAATGAGTGATTAAACACGATTAATATTGAAGTAAAAGAGAAAAAAATTCATGCAAGACTACCTTTTAACATAAGTATCTTTTTTGAATCAAAAAAAGGTTCGAGGAAAATGTACAAAGTATTGAATGAAAAATATGTTACATTTGCTGCAAAGGAAAAATGGGAGAACCATCTTAATATGACTGACTGGTATTAACTGGAAAAAAAACACACTTCGTGTACTAAATATAGCAAAAGCACTAATTAAGCTTTGATGGTTCCAATATAGAACTATCCATAGAATTTTGGGAACTAATTCACTTCTTTACAAGATGGAAATAAATAGTTACAACATATGTACATTTTGTAAAGAAGGACCAGAGACCATAAAACATTTATTTTGGAGCTGTCCGATGGTTGCCAGTCTCTGGCATGCACTTAACATCTGGATTTTTGAAATGACAAATATTGAACTGCCTTTGAATATTATGATTATTTTATTTGGTATCTACGAAAATGTTAAATTGAATTTTGTTAAAAAATAAGATTATTCTACTTTCAAAATACTACATTTACCAAACAAAACTACAAGAATTTTTGCCAAATTTAAATGCTTTAAAAAACTATTTAAAGGAACACTTGAACTTAGAAAAATACATTTCATTTAAAAACCTCCCTATAGAGGAATATAACAAATACTGGAGTCCCTGGGCCCCTATCATAGAATAAATAATAAATGTTAAAATTTGATTGAAACACCACTTATGTATATTGCAAGAACACATAAGATTTCAATGTTATAAGATATTTATTTATTTTCAACCTATTATTGGGCCATCATATATATTCAATTGTTGTTTTATTATTTAATACTTTCTTTTTGTGAAAATGCCATTCTGTACACCTTTGTTCATACATGTTGTGCTAATCTATTTGTTACAATAAAGAAAACTCATTATAAAAAAAATGACACAAACATTAACAACTATAGGTCACCGTACGGCCTTCAACAATGAGCAAAGCCCATACCACATAGTTAGCTATAAAAAGCCCCGATAAGATAGAAGGGGGCAGGATAAAAAATACAGTATAAGAAATAGACAGTTTAAGAAAAATACAGTATAAGAAAATACAGTATAATAAAAGCCTTGTTTCTACCTGTCTGTAAGCCTTGTACAAATAAAATTTACATTTAGAGGTAGTTCACGGTTATTTTATTTCTATCTATACGTCAATCCACCAAAGTTCAAATAAAGTGGATTTAAGCAATCATAGGCAACCGTACAGCCTTCAACATTGACAAAACCCAAACTCTCTAGTCACCTATAAAAAGTCATGACAGTAAAGATATGTATTGAGAACCAGATGCTCCGCAGGGTCCAGCTTTATACGACCGCAGAGGTCGAACCCTGAACGATTGGGGCTAGTATGGACACAACATTCAAACTGGATACAACTCTGAATTTTGATTGTGATTAAAAAGTTGACACAACATAGGTTTCTGACACAGAATGAATGTGGTCTAATAAACTTAAAATGTTGTTTTTTTTTTGCTTTTGAGCAATTCAGTATGCTGTTGAATATTAATCCTTTGACATTTGAAGAAACTTTCTTTTTTTATTTCTGAAATCTGAAATAAGAAAAATTGAACCCCACCAATTGTTTTCACCTCCCCCTTTCCCTTATTCCAAAAATAATCTCAATTCAAATTTCTTATGAAGTTTTTAACAATAACTACTCATTTAAATACATCATAAAATATAAAGTGTCATACAGTCATGATTTAAGTGGATTTAACTACTATTCTGGACAAAGAAAGATAACTCCAATGCAACATTTTATATTGGCAAATTTCCAAAGAAGTTCATTTAACTAAAGTTTTTGGCAAATTTCCAATGAAATTTATTAATAATAATTTTTTTGTAAATTTCCAATATACATAATTTCAGAGCAGTTTATGTGAGATATTAAAATGAGTTTTAATTACCAACCTTACACTGCTTTTAAATTATGTTTTGTACTTAAGGAATAATTGTCCATTAACCTGGAAACCCTTTTCCTCCCTTGTTTGCACCTTATTCCTTAACGGTTTGAGCCATCACTCCCAAAGACAATTCTTACTATCCCTTTGTGGTATTCCAATATCCAAAATCTAAATACATGGTTAGATTCATCATATCAATGAACCCCAAGAATTCAATTTTTGATGGATTCAAATAAAGTTCAATTTTGGACCCTTTAGACCTCAATGTGAACCAATTTGATAACTGGTCCTAAATATTAAATATCGAAATACATGGTTAAATTCAGCATATTGAAGAACACCAATTATTCAATTTTTGTTGAAATCAAACAAAGTTTAATTTTGGACCCCAATTTGGACCAACTTGAAAACTGGGCCCATAATCAAAAACCTAAGTACATGATTAGATTCAGCATATCAAAGAACTCCAAGAATTCAATTTTTGTTAAAATCAAACTAAGTTTAATTTTGGACCCTTTGGACTTTAATGTAGACCAATTTGAAAACGGGACCAAATAAATAGTTGACACAGCATAGGTTTCTGACACAGAATGAATGTGGTCTAATGAACTAAAATCTTTTTTTGGCCTTTGAGCAATTCACAATGCTGTTGAATATTAATCCTCTCAAAAAAATGTTTGAAGAAATCTTCTTTTTATTTATGAAATCAGAAATGAGAAAAAATTACCCCCCCCCCCCAATTTTTTTTCACATCCCCCTTTCCCTTATTCCAAAACTGATCTCAATTCAAATTTCTAATGGAGTTTGCAACAATAACAACTCATTTAAATACATCATAAAATATTAAAATGTAAAAAAGTGCTAGTTATCACTGAATGGTAAAGATTGTTTTAATTTATCAGTTGGTAGTAGAAGTGAAAATACATTGTATATTGCATAAAACAATGATTGAAGCTGATTCAACTACTATTCTGGACAAAGACAGATAACTCCAATTGAAAATTTCTTGCTATTGCACAATATTGTGCAATTATATATTTCTTACTATTGCGCAATACTGTGCAATTGAATAATAAGACATAAGACATAAAGCTTTATTTAGAGTCGGTATAAGCAAGCAATTACAAACATAAGCTCTGAAGAGCTTTTAAAACCGACATAACAACAAATAAAACAAAACATACATATCGAGTCATGCACACAACATTAAACATATAAAGCAAGAGTTCAATCAGTATATAAACATGCAGCACAAAAGTTCTTTAAGCATCTTACAAGTTTAACACATACTGGTACATGCAATTATGAGATAAAAACACAAAAGCACAAATGAAATGGTTTGCACATAAAAAGCATAAAAGCACATTAAGTTTCTAAAATTAGCACAAAAGCAGCAGAAGCACTATAGTAAAGATATTAGAATAAATTTGCCATGCTGAAAATAAAGCAACAAAACAAAAAAATAATAAGCAGAGATTAACTGGTTTTGCAGGCAAAGCATTGGCATGAGCTGCCAGACCAAGAATTTATCAAGTTCTTGAATTGATTTAAAGATGATTGCTTACGAAGCTCATCTGGCAGCTCATTCCAAAGCCTAGCACCTGCATACCTGAAAGATTGTAGGCCATATGCAGTTGTTCTTACATGTGGTAGATCTGCTGTATTCTGGTATCTGAAAGAGTAAGTGTTTTCCTTTAAGTGAATCAAATCATGGAGATAAACAGGACAATCTTTATTTATAATTTTGAAAACTTCAATCGCCAAAGATCGCATTCTTCTTACTTTTAAAGATGGTAATTTTGATTTGCAGAGTAGATCTTCATAACTTGCTGAATGGTCTTCGTAGATAAACCTTAGTGCTCTCTCTTGGATTTTCTCTATCTTTTTTGTATTTACCTCCCCACAAAAGTGCCAAACTAGTGGGCAGTAATTAAAGTTGGACATTATGAAAGAATAATAAATTGTTAATTTTCCGAGTTTAGTCAGGTGTTTACCTATTCTTTTTAATACATTTAATTGTTTGGATGCTTTTTTACATATTATAGAGACATGTTCATTGAAATTTAGTTTAAAATCTATTGTTACACCTAGCAGTTTAACGTTATCTTCACACTCTATTTCATTACCTTCTAATTTAAATTTTAGGTTTTTGTCTTTAGTTTTTTTACCTACAGCTATTGCCTGAAATTTTTCTGGATTTGCTTTCATTTTATTTATTGAGAACCAGTTTATCAAAATTTTACTTTCTTCTTCTAAAGTTTTAATTAATTTATCTAAATTTATGAAAATACTTGCTATTGCACAATACTGTGCAATTGAAGATTTCTTGCTATTGAGCAATACTGTGCAATTGAAAATTTCTTGCTATCGCACAATACTGTGCAATTGAAGATTTCTTGCTATTGCTGAATACTCTGCAATTGAAAATTTCTTGCTATTGCACAATACTTAATATAATTATTTTGGATCCTGATTTGGATTATAATCAAAAATCTAATTACATGTTTAGATTCAGCATATCAAAGAAGCCCAAGAATTCAATTTTTGTTAAAATCAAACTTAGTTTAATTTTGGACCCTTTGGACCTTAATGTAGACCAATTTGAAAACGGGACCAAAAATTAAGAATCTGCATACACAGTTAGATTCGGCATATCAAAGAACCCCAATTATTCAATTTTTGATGAAATCAAACAAAGTTTAATTTTGTACCCTTCGGGCCCCTTATTCCTAAACTGTTGGGATCAAAACTCCCAAAATCAATCCCAACCTTCCTTTAATGCTCATAAACCTTGAGTTCAAATTTGATAGATTTCTATTAACTTATACTAAAGTTTTGGTGCGAAAACTAAGAAAAATGCTTATTTGGGCCCCTTTTTGGTCCGTAATTCCTAAACTGTTGGGACAAAAACTTCCAAAATCAATCCCAACCTTCCTTTTGTGAACATAAACCTTGAGTTCAAATTTTATAGATTTCTATTCACTTAAACTAAAGTTATAGTGCGAAATCCAAAAGTATCCGGACGACGACGACGACGACGCAGACGACGACGCCAACGTGATACCAATATACGACCCAAAAATTTTCAATTTTTGCGGTCGTATAAAAACTAACAACCTATTTTTTAACAAATTTTATCAAAACAATAACCATATGAAACATGACAAATATGAACCAATGACAACTAGGCAAAAAAAAAGTATGTGTGTTTACTGTTCCCCTACCTACCCTAAAGTATTATTTTGGCCATTTTTTTATTAAGCTCTGCTCAAGTCATAATGTGGCTCCCATAGAAACAATGTAAAATAAAAATAAAAATCCCTACCTACCTACCCTGGTTTTGTTTAGCATGTTTAGCATGTGACGAAAACACACATACTTTTTAGCTCATCTGGCCCAAAGGGACAAGTGAGTTTTTCTCATCACTTGGCGTCCGTCGTTCTTCGTCTGTCGTCGTTAACTTTTACACAATTCGTCTCCTCTAAAACTACTGTGCCAAATTTAACCAAACTTGGCCACAATCATCATAGGGGTATCTAGTTTAAATAAACAGCTGCGCCATTAGCGCATGATACGCCCGACGTCTTGTGTGGAAGTTTTATGCAATAATCATAAATAGTTTCTGAGAAAGTTTGAAGCAATAACCATATATTGTTTTTGAGACATGTGAAATCCCCAACCCTGTTTTTTTTTTTACAAAAAACTAAATTTCACTAAAATAAAATTTTGAATCAAAACCAAAAAGTATACAGATCTTTAGATTAATATAACAAAGAAATGTGTAAAGTTTTAAGCAATAATCAAAAATTATTTTTGAGATACGGCGCGACATGTAAAAAAAAAAACATCCCCTGTTTAACAAAATACTCAATAACTCCAAAATAAGGTTTTGAATCCTCACCAAAAAGTATACAGATCTTAAGATTAATATAACAAAAAAGTGTGTAAAGTTTTAAGCAATAATTATAAATCGTTTTTGAGATACGGTACAACATGTAAAAAAATCCTCCCCCTTTTTTACAAAATACTCAATAACTCAAAAACGAAATTTTGAATCATCACCAAAAAGTATACAGATCTTGAGATTAATATAACAAAGACATGTGTAAAGTTTTAAGCAATAATCATAAATCGTTTTTGAGATATGGTGCGACATGTAAAAAAACCCTCCCCCTTTTTACAAAATACTCAATAACTCAAAAATAAAATTTTGAATCATCACCAAAAAGTATACAGATATTAAGATTAATATAACTAAGAAGTGTTTAAAGTTTTAAGCCATAATTAAGAATCGTTTTTCAGATACAGTGTGACATGTGAAAAAAACACACCCCTGTTTTAGTTACAAGGTGCCGTAACTCAAAAAGTTTTAATCTTATTTTCACCAAAAAGTATACAGATCATTTGACCATCATAAGAAACAACTATGTTAAGTTTCATGAAATTTGGATAAATTGTTCTCAAGTTACGGTGCGACATGTTTACGCCGGACAGACAGACGGACAGACAGACGGACGGACAGACAGACGGACGGACACCGGACATTTGTAAACCATAATACGTCCCGTCAAAATTTTGACGGGCGTATTAAAATGAGTCCGATGACCCAGCCAACCAACCAAGATGGCCGTCATGGCTAAAAATAGAACATAGGGGTAAAATGTAGATTTTGGCTTAAAACTGTGAAACCGAAGCATTTAGAGCTAATCTGACATAGGTTAAATCTTAATCAAGTCAAGATCTATCTGCCCTGAAATTTTCAGATGAATCGGACAACCGGTTGTTGGGTTCCTGTCCCTGAATTGGTAATTATAAAGAAATTTTGTCGTTTTAGGTTATTATCTTGAATACTATACTAGATAGAGATAAACTGTAAACAGCAATAATGTTTAGCCAAGTAAGATCTACAAATAAGTCAACATGACCAAATTGGTCAGTTGACCCTTAAAGGAGTTATTGCCCTTTAGTCATTTTTTACCAATTTTTCATAAATTTTTGTAATCTTTTACAAAAATTTTCTCCTCTGAAACTACAGGCCCAAATTTACCCAAACTTGGCCTAAATCATCATTGGGGTATCTCGTTAAAACAAGGTGTGCGCTGCTCCTCATAGGGTTGATCTTAAGCAGAAAAAAAAACATACAAAATCAGACTGGAGGTGGTCGCTTATTTATACATAACTCCCGTCTTCGCACTTATAACTAGAGGCTCGCAAGAGCCTGTATCGCTCACCTGACTCTACCTGTTTTTTTTTTTAAATCATATAAAAATGGATAAAATTTGGCTACAAAGTAACAACACTCGGTTTAGCACCTCATTAGGAAAGGAACATTTATGCTATGTTTGGTTTCATTCAATTCAGTGGTTCTCTAAAAGATGAAATTGTATGTATTTTCCATTAAGTATTATGTTAACTTAGCCCCCCGCTGGTGGCCATCTTGAATGATGGATCAGCTACAAAGTAACAACACTTTGTCAGCATCTCATCAGGAACATTCATGCTATGTTTGGTTTCATTCCATTCATAGGTTCTCTAAAAGAAGAAATTTGTATGTATTTCCCCATGGAGCCTATGTTAAACTTAGTTCCCCACTGGCGACCATCTTGGACGTTGGATTGGCGACATGAAAGTAACAACACTTGGTCAGCATCTCATTAGAAACATTCATGCTATGTTTGGTTTCATTCCATTCAGTTGTTCTCTAAAAGAAGAAATTTGTATGCAGTTTCCGAAGGGTCCTATGTTAAACCAAGTCCCCCGCTGGCTTCAATCATGGATGATGGATCGGCTACAAAGTAACAACACCTAGTCAGCACCTCATAAGGCATATTCATACTTGGTTTGGTTTCATTCCATTCAATGGTTCTCTAAAAGAAGTCATTTGTATGCATTTCCTATAGGGTCCTATGTTAAACTAAGTCCCCCGCTGGCGGCCATCTTGGATGATGGATCGGCTACAAAGTAACAAAACTTGGAGGAACACTCATGTCATGTTTGGTTTCATTCCATTCAGTGGTTCTCTAGAAGAAGTTCAAAATGTAAAAAGTTAACGCCGACGACAGGCCAGGTGGGCTAAAATTGGAACTACAGGCCTGTAAAACTCATTTGAACAGGCCAATGAAGTCTAAATAAAATTTTCATAAAGTTGACTGTAGATTCAGAAGTTTATCGTCAATGCTGTGACATTAACTAGAATAAAGATACAAATTTTAGTACCGAGTTGTACATCTTTTTGACTGTCTTCAGACCTCACCCCAAGTCCTACGGCCCAGGCTTGTAAAATACTTTCAGGTTGTTAGATTTTTTTGTACATAGAGAATAATACATGGCAAAATCCGTATCATATGTCGTATCATCCCGAGACATCAATATCAGCCCAAGGGCCTTTAGGCCCGAGGGATGATATTGGTCGAGGATGATACGGCATGTGATACGGATTTTGCCATGTATTATACACTTTATCATATATTTCAACAGAAGAGTATTAGGCAGCAACCATTTGATTTTCGAGGGGGCTATGGTTTTTTTTGGAAAAAAAAAGTTCGTTTCCAGTTTTTGGAGAAAAAAATAATTTGTTTTTGATGCTGAGAAAAAAAAAAATGTTTGTTTCACCCTCAGCTGCCACTATATGTAATGCTAAAATTGAAAGAAAAAAATTGTTTTCGACTTGTCCCGAAAAAAATAGATAGTTTTTCCCCGCAGGCGAAAAAAAAAATTGTCCAGAAAAAAAAACCATAGCCCCCCCCTAGAAAATCAAATGGTTGCTGCCTTATACTATATGAACTGTTTTCTGATCTATATCACTCGGTTACCTTCAGTTCTACTTTTGTCTTGTTTCAAAGGCCATAAAAGAACTGCTCAATTACTTATCCGAAGCACCTGGGTTACCTTACAATTTGCGTGCTGTTGTTTTAAAAATATTTTGTTTATTAATAAAAAATTTGTGTGTTTTGTATTTTTCATAGTTGCATTTAGTGTGCCAAAAAATATGAAAACTTGACGTTCGTGACGTCACATACAATATGAAAACTCGACGTTCGTGACGTCACATACCAAACAATGACGTCATTCACAAAATTTACCTATTTTGAGGAAAATTTTTCTTAAGCAAAAAAAAACCAAAATTGACTTTATGTAAAAAAAAAAAAAAAAAAAAAAAAAAAAGTAGGAGTGTGATAAAGGGTAGGGGTGTGATAAAGGGTATGCGATAAAGGGTAGGGGTGTGATAAAGGGTATGCGATAAAGGGTAGGGGTGTGATAAAGGGTATGCGATAAAGGGTGCGCATCAAAGTTGCGCGATATGGATTAAACAGCAGGCTATTTATCACATATGCAAAACTACTGTATTTACTACTAAACATATGATAAAAGCCAATAATGGCACTTTATTCAGGTGCAAACAAAATATCGCTTTGACAAAAAAAAACTATACCATCCCCTTTTTGAAGTTAAATGGTTATTCCCGTAGACAACGCTTGGACTGATGTAAAAAGTATATGCATTTATCATGTACATATATGTAGTTCCATTAGGGGGACCAAATCCGCCAATTTTCTTAAATAGCTAATTGAGGCGTGTAAAAAAGAGCCAAGCCTTCTACACGTTAAGAATCCCTGCATTAACTTGTTGGTTTGATGCAAGGCAACATTTCTGGCCCTATCCAATGAACCCTCATTAATAACTTTAATTATTTATTTTTAACTTCATAGAAACCAGATATATCATGAATTGTACATGTATCAGCTTTTTGCATGCCAATTTTCAACATACCTTTAAAGCCTTCTAAGAAAAAAACTGACCTTCAAAAATAAGTACTCCAAAATGTTATCTATAGACAACAGAGGCATAATGATTAATGTATAATTGTAGAAGGAAGAGAAGCGACTCACAAAATGAGGTCTTCTCGTCTAATAGTATAACGTTAGATTTTTGGGCTGTTTATTCCTAATTAAGAATGGTCATAATCAGAGCCGTTTTTCTTGTTTTAAAATGAACTTTCCGCTTTTAAGAAATATTTATTTGGTTATCCAATTTTTCACTGCTTACATATGTCTTCCTCTAGTCTTATTATCATAAATTAACTTTTATTTAAAAATATAACTTTCAAAAAGCGAAAAAATCAAAACTGCACGTTAAGGTTTAGTAGGTTTAGTACTTAAAAAGTTTGATCAAATACCGCGGTATCTATACTATCAAAGGAGTAGGGGCAATAAGGCCCTAATTTGGCCCAAAAATTACTGCAAATTTAAAAGTTATCATACATATTTTTAAATTACTGAAAAGTATCTCAGGTAGAAGGTATTCAGAAAAACAAAATTATTTTGGACATCGAACAAGTTACCATGGCAACAAATCATGCCTTTATTTGCATATTTTGTAAAATTTTGTGATTTTCCTTGTTTTTCATCAATTTTTTAAGTATATTTTTGATTGGAAAAGTATGTGCGCATCCAAGAAACAACTAAATATATTTGGTGAGATTTTGTCAATAGTAATAGTAAAGCTTCAGTTAAATTATTTTGTTGTTTCTTGGCTGCACACGTTGTTTCTACAACAGAAATAAAGATAGAAAACTGCATAAATTCTGAATTTTCATCGTTTTTGTGAAAACATTACATATTATGACGTAATTGTGACTTCATCACATAAGAATCTCAGGGGCGGATGCAGGAATTTTCGAAAGGGGGGTGCTAACCCAGGGCACCCAGGGCAAAAAGGGGGAGGGGGGGGGGTGCAAAACATATGTCCCGATACAAATGCATTGATCGGCAAAAATAAAGGGGGGGGTGCGCACCCCCGGAAACCCCCCCCCCCCCCCTGGATCCGCCACTGAATCTTAATGTTTTTCATTTATATTTCTTGGCCCTATGCATTTCCAAAGATTATGTGCCAAAATGAAAAAGTTATCAAACATTTTATTTTCTTGGGCCAAAACCAGGCCTTAATGCCCCTCAATCGCTCACCCTTTTTTCAGAGGACACGATTTTTAAAAATGTTACCAAACTTGATGAACAAATGTGTAAATTGTCTCAGGGGCAATAACTCCTTAAGGGGTCAATTGACCATTTTGGTCCTATTAACTTTTTGTAGATCTTTATTGCTGCTTACAGTTTATATCTGTAACATATGGGAATGCAACAAGAGTATTAATCCCAATAGCCGATAATTATACCAAACCGGCATAACTATCTATCGAATAGGTATAATTTTCACATTTATACCATAGTTTTGTTGTTTATGGTCTTTGAAAAGAAAAGGAAAGATAGGGAGACCTGGCGTTGGTCTCTTGAATTTTTTGACACAAGAACAACTGAGTCAGTGCGGGGCCACTAAGCTAAACTGCCCGCTTTGCACCAGCCGATTTAAATGAATGCCTAGGGTGGGATTCGAACCCACGAACACCAACTCCGTTGTCTTATATATTTTTTTAAATCCCTCTCAAAACAACCAAACGAATAGTTTAATAAAGAGATGTGCTATAAGCGCATGATACGCCCGTTGCCATTTTAGCTTGTTTATTATGCTTTAAATGATTTTTTTTTACATTAACTAGGCTTTTTTTAAGAATAAAATTTCATAACTGAAAAACCTAAAACCTGAAATTTATATTTTCGGTCTCGTGAGGTTAAAGCCGGGGCTCTTAACAAAAGCTATGGTATAATTTACGAAACACCACAAAACAACCCAAAAGATATGAAATATCTAAAATTAATAATATTCAAGATAATAACCAAAGAAAATTCAAACTTTTGATAAAACTTCCAATTTGGTGGCAGCAATGGGTTGTTCGATTCGTCTGATAATTTCAGGGCCAATAGATCTTGAACAATTGAACAATCGTACCCCGTGTCAAACTTGCTCAATTTTGATTTTCATGTTTGTCGATGGATCAAAACTTCGGATACAATTTATAAACTAGATACCCTAATGCACATTAACTTAAAGTTTGAATTTGGCCCAGTAGATTCAGAGAAGATTTTTGAAATAGTTTACGACAGACGCGGACGGAAGTCAAGTGATGGCATAAGCTCACGAGGGGCGCCTCGGGCCCCGGTGAGATAAAAACGATGCTTTGAATTTAATTTTTTTAATTATTTGGTTAAAATGTCAACATTTCAAAAGTTTTTATATTTTGAAACTTTGATCAAAATTCCAAAAATGTAAAATTTCAAAACTTTTAAAAACTTTGAATTGATAAGTGCTATACGGACCCCCTTCATATGTATTTAAACGCTTAAATGCAATGAACAATTTGTAAACTACACTGTAAAAACAGAGGAATGCGTTATTTTGTCATACAATTACAGATTTGTTCGCAGATCCGGAGAAACTGTACGTCAATAGTTTGATTATAGCAAGTTGTTGTAACTATTACTCATAAACTTTCGAAAACAGAAATGAACTCTGAACTCACGGTAAAGAAAATTAAAAATTGCCTGATTGGTCGATGACAATTTACAACTGTGTAGAACTCATACTCATTTAGAACATTGGATAGAAGAGGTTGTTTATCGGTAAGTAAATAGTTTACATGAAATTACAACAGAACTAATCAGTAAAAGAACAATTACGTTTACAAAATTTTCATTATTACTGCCAACAAAAAAATCAATCTAACATTTATATAAACTTTTTAGCTTTAGCGGGGGAAAGTAAAATGATGATCCTGAAAACTTTTCTAAATTATAATATAGGGACTTCGGTGTTCGAGTGGTCTAAATAGTTACTACTGTAATCACTAGCCATGCAGTCAACACAGAGGTTGCGAGTTTTGGCTGCACTCCACTCCAATCTTAATTGTAAATAAATGAGAGCTTTCCAACCGAAGGTCGGTGTTTTCTCCGGGCATTCTTGCTTTCTCCAACAATAAAAACTGGCCGTCTACGAAATAGCTAAAAAAAAGTGCTTAAAGTGGCATAAAACACAAACCAGATGTTCCGCAGTGCGCAGCTTTATACGACCGCAGAGGTCGAACCCTTTAAACAGTTGGGGCAAGTATGGACACAACATTTAAGCTTGATACAGCTCTGAATTTGGATTGTGATTAAATAGTTGACACAACATAGGTTTCTGACACAGAATGAATGTGGTCTAAGAACTTAAACTTAAAAACTTTAAAATTTGAAATTGGACATTTACCTATTATGGTCAAATATCCAAAATCTAAATACATGGTTAAATTCAGCATATCATAGAATCCCAATAATTTCATCAAACAAAGTTCAATTTTGGACCCTTTAGACCTTAATGTGGACCAATTTGATAACCGGGCCCAAATATTAATCAAAGCGCTGTAAGCACTGTAAGCAGTTAACCAAAAACCAAGGCAAACATAATTATGAAAACTGTGGCAATGTTGCTTCAACTTTTTTTAAAGATTTAAAAGAACAAACATTAAACATTCATATTTTATCAAGGTTTTCAATAGCAACGCATATGACCAGGAATGGTCATGAGTCTTTCATGAGTCAGCAGTGGTACAAATTTGCAATGCTTGCAGTTCTTCTAGTTGATCGTGATTGTTCGTATTAGTTGACTGTCCCTGGAAAGAAAACTGAGTTTGTGTTGTACAGCACAAAAGTTATGAGACACAAATCAGACAAATGTTTACTACTACAGGGATCAATGGTGAGGTCTGACTGACCTGTCCATAGTAAATGTAAAGACTCCCACTTTCACCCCAAGTCCATGATGACTAAGTTTGGAATAAAATGACAGGTGTTAGTGTCTAGCAAAGTGATATTCATGTGTCGCCTATGAGATTGACCTTGTATGTCATTCAATCTTTTTTGAAATGACAAACAGGAATAAATATGGTTTAGGCGTTGGTATCTCAATCTTTTACAAGTTCTCAAAACACACACAAGAGGGTGTGGGGTGACCCCTATTTCTCATTTGATTTTTTTTATATAGTCCCATACATGAATATATATGGTTTATGGGTGGGGATCTCGACCGTTATCAAGTTTTCAAACAGGAGGTAGTGGGGGACCCCAGTGACTTCCGCTATATTTCATTTGATATGTTATATTGTCCAATGCATGAATATATATGGTTGAGGGGTGGGGATCACATCTGTTTCTATTTTATCAAAAAGGAGTGGGTAGGGTGACCCTAAGGACTCTCCCTATATTTCATTTGATTAGTTCTCATACATGAATATATATGGTTTAATTAAAAGGTGGGGATCTCGACTGTTTCCAATTTATCAATCAGGAGGGGTTGGGTGACTGCAGGGACTCCCCTAAATTTTATTTAATTTAGAGTTGGGGATCCCAACTGTTTCCAAGTTCTTAAACATGAGGGGTAGGGTGACCACAGGGACTTCCCCTATATTTCATTTGATTTGTTATATAGTCTTATACATGAGTATATATCATTTATATGGTTAAGGGGTGATGATCTCGAATTTTTCCAAGTTCTTAAACAGGAGGGTGTACAGTGACCATAGGAACCCCCTTATAATTCATTTGATTTGTAATATTGTCCCATACATAAATATATATTGTTTAAGATTGTGGATCTCGACCGTTATAAATTCTCAAACAGAAAGGGGTAGAGTGGCCCCACGAACTCCACCTATATTTCATATGATTTGTTATATTGTCCCATACATGAATATATATGGTTTAGGGATGGGGATCTTGACCGTTACCAAGTTCTCAAACAGGAGGGGTGGGGTGACCCCCAGGGAATCTCCCTATATTTCTTTTGATTAGATATATTGTCCCATACATGAATAAATATGGTTTAGGGGTGGGAGTCTCGACTGTTTCCAAGTTTTAAAATATGAGGGGGTGGGTGACCCTAGGGACTTTCTATATATTTCATTTGATTAGTTATTTAGTCTCCTACATAAATTGTATATGGTTGAGGGGTTGGGATCTCATCCGTTTCAAAGTTATCAAACAGGAGGAGGTAGAGGGGCCCAATGGTCTCCACCTATATCAAATGATTTGCTTACATTCAGGTATCATATAATATAGTTGCACTATTTGTGCCTGTCCCAAGTCAGGAGCCTGTAATTCAGTGGTTGTCGTTTGTTTTTGTGGTTCAGAGCGTTCTCCGTATCATGGTGTTTGGATCGCAAGAATCACAACTATTATACATCCTTAGAGAGGACAATTATTTTTCGCGTTTCATATCATGGTGTTTACATCGCAAGAACCACAACTATTATACCTCCTTAGAGAAGACAATTATTTTTCGCGTTTATCTACATGTAAACTACGATTATACTACTTTAATGTATAGAGACTCTGTATTCTGTCAGGGACTTTCTATGTTAGTAAGTAAGTATAGAAAGTCGGCCCTGATTCTGTCTACTGTTTTCTTTGAAATGTTTACTATTTGAGGGGTCATACCACTTGCATATATAGTAAGATAAGTAAAACATGCTCAAGTTAACTTCATCTAAAAATACCTCGACCAAAAACTTTAACCTGAAGCGGGACAGACACGGACGGACGGACGGACGAACGAACGAACGGATGTGCAGACTAGAAAACATAATGCCCATAAATGGGTCATAAAAAATTAATGTTGAAAGGGAAAATAGTGATTTGGCAAAAATTAAAGTAAGGTAGAGATTAGAAGTAGGCAGGATCTTTTTCGGGGCGTCGGGATCGGGTGTTTTTAAGCTCGGGATTTGCGGGTTGGTCTTTACGAGATCCGGGAATATATTTTTCGATTTCGGGATATGCATTTCTTTAAATTCTGCATCTCGGGATTTCATGGTGTTAAGCCCGGGATTTCGGGATCAGGACCCCTCCGACCACCCCTCAAAATAGCCTTAGTCATTTATACATGATTCATATCCTATCATTGGCATGTTAATAAGGCTCTCAAAAGAAAGAAAAAAAACCACTGATGGATTGTCCTAGAAGCATATTTTTTTTAGACTAATAATGGTCTATATATAAGCAGTTACATTTATTTCATGTTTGAAACGGTGCAAATTGTTAATTTGATTTGACTTTATCAAAAGAAGCATTGAAGCAAAGAAGACGAATGATTGTGGTCTGAGGCCAGACACACGAAAATAATTAAATTTAACAGAAAGGAAATACATATTCGGACTTTGGAAAAAGGGAGAGGGCTTTTGATACCTTTTATGAAATTATCCATACATAATATCTTTTACAAAAAATCATCCTACAACAGTCCACAAGCTGTATATGCCCGCGATTTCGCGGGTGTGTTCTAGTATAAACTAAAAATAACACAATTTAAAAAAGATTCATTAAAAGATAATCAGCCAATTTATTGATGTGTCGGACTACTAGACTACTATTTTCGGGAAAGTATTGTTGAGGGAGAAACACTATCCAATATTTACTTATGTAAACCGATACCAATTATATCAATCATTCATAAGTCGTGTCTTACCTTCATAAGTCGTGTCTTACCAAAATTAGACTGATTAGAAGTCATTGTTGTTGCTATTCTGCAATTCAAAGAAGTAATAGACTTTGTAGTTTTTGTAAAAATTACAATGAAGATAAGATGCATTTCATTTTAAAATTTCCCACTTATCAAGGTCTTAGAACCACGTTATTAGAGAAAACCTTTTAAGTACAAATATTCACAATTAATGGGTTCCAATAATAATAGAGAATTATTTAATTTGTGTATATTAATATTTCGTGCACAATAATTAAGATCTAACATCTTTCGATATGTTTCAAGCTACCTTCTGTGATCTATCATGTATACTTTGTGTAGTTGATATGTTGTATGCCTATAGTTGTCATGATTTTGGTGAATAAAGATTATTATACACAATAACACATAAATCCACAGCGTGGGAACGGAACTGAACGTGTTTTTTTTTTCAGTTTGATTATTTGTTCATTCAGGAGATTGTCAAGCGGGGCTTCGACATTCGAAAAAAAATAAAGTGCTGGCTGGAAAGTATAATAGCAAACTCAAATGTTACTTTTTAAATTCAAGATTTCTGGTAATCAAAAACTTCTATATGTAAATATTTTCACCAAACAAATGTTAAAAGGAAGTATGCATACAGACGTTTTCTTTAGAGTCACGGGTGGAGCTCCGAGTAAATCGAGCAAAACTGTCACACACTAGCGATAAAAAAAAAATGTAAAAAAAATGAAAATCCAATCGTAGCGACTAGAACTTTCATATTTCTTCCGATATATAGTCCTACCTGTTTGAAAGTTTAAAAGCCATATTGTCCCTGTAAAAATTCAACCTATTAATTTTCTCAATGTCGGATATTTTTATTGACCAGGGGCGGATCCAGGATTTTGGAAAGGGGGGGGGGTATCTAAAGATCGCCGAGCGGAGGAGGGGAAAAACTTTTGGGACCTTTTTTGAGCTAAAATACATAAAATAAGTTTAATATGCAGTTTTTTCACGGTTCCTGTCGTGGGGCATGTATATTTTGTAGTTGCTGTAAAGTGTAAGGGTTGGACATTTTCGATGCTGTATTCTTCCTAATTAATTGTCCATCATAAAATAATAGTATGGACCCAAAGCTTCGTACTGATAAATTTTATGTTGGACTTGTCAGTAAAAAATAGACATGGTCCGCATCCAGCAGGCAGGTTGCAGTCTTTTCTTGGCAAATACTCAAAATATCAGTTCGGCGAAACAGACATTCCATTTAGACATGTAAACCCCGGCCACAAAAAAAAATAAACCCGTTTTTATTCATTATGCTCATTTAATGCTAAATAATTCTGCAGGAAATCTTCGTTTCTAATAGCAAAAAAGTGAACAAGATTATTGTTTTCAATCCAGGTACGTCCAGATTTTTTGTTTACGGCAAAAAAGTCATTTTTTTTCTCTCAAACATCTATTAAAGACTGCCTCCTCAAATCAAATGGTTCGTACCTTAGTATTTTAATCTATAGAGTTTATACTGACTGGGGATCATTATTCAGCTGTGTTATTTTAAAACAGGCTTTGGCTTTTCATGAGAGTGTAAGTATATTATAGGATATTACTTTCTGCTTGGTGGAGAATTAGAAGTCAACACGTTCTTGCTCAATCCTGTGTTGCTTTTAAGGTGTCATGGTTGTCATCCTCAGCCTAAGCTATAACCTGAATTTCAAATGACCGAAACCACGTTTGTTTAGACGCAATTGTCAACGCCACCATAGCAAATCACAGGACTTTGACAATCAGTACGTTCCAGCGAAAAATATCTGTATTTACAAGTAAAGAATTGTCGCATACACATTAAATACTAGAGTACACGGAAAATGACAAAGTTTACGAAATCTAGTCTGATTAATCATTTTACAAAACAAACAAAAAAGTCCACGCAAACGGGGATAAAATCACTTGGGCATTTCCTGTACAAAATAAATACATTTTTTTAAAACTTATGATATATTGTTTTTTTGAATTTCTATATATAAAATAAATGGAATGGCTTCATATCTTGTTATCATGGTTCTAAGCTTTGATTAATAAAAACTGCTCATTATGTATTGTTTTCTTAACTTGTATTAACACTTTGCTTACTTTTGATCAAGAAATGTTATTTATTCTACACTGTAGGAATGTCAGATCCGAATCCAGACGCGTCTTCCTCATCTAGTCAACGTTTACTGTTGGTCACTGACAATATCACAGTTGAAAATATAAACGAGGTAATTATTTACACCTTTACAATTCATTCACCAGGTAACTATAATTATGTAATTTATAAATAGAAGGTGTCCATGTGTTGTGACGGGGTATCTATAGTTGTTTTTGTATATAAACTTCACAGAAAGACCACTTGCTAATGTTGGGATTATGATCGTCTTTGAGGGTTTCAAAATTGATAAACATGGTGTTGATTTCCCTTATCTCGTTTGTTCAGTTCTTCTACTTACGTTCTTGTAGATAGAAAGATGTCTGGACATCTGGGACTACAAAAATGAAAATGTCGTTGTCGTTGACTGGCTTGGTAGCGAGAGTGGGACTCGCGCTTTCTTACTCGGTCTTAAAAGGAGTTCCTATGGAAAATAGAATTGTCAATATTTACAGAACTGCAACCTATATACCGGTATTTTGGATAATAGATAATTTTATCCCTCATCGATATGATAATGATGTTAAATGAATCATATCAATATTCTTTGATTAAACTATAACAATCTTGAAATTTATACAAGCAGGACCGTAACTAGGGTTCGAATTCAGGGGAGGCAGGGGTTTGGGGACCGCCGATTGAGGTCGCCCCTAACCCCCCGCCGATCTTTTTCTCGCAGTAAAATGGCTAAAAATGACCCGTAATCCTTCGATTTACTTACTTTAGTCCGACAGCTACAAGCATATTTCAGACGAATTGTGCACATCCTGCTACAAGCATGAAATTTGGAATAAATCTTCCTCAACTATTACTCTTTCATTTCAGATAGGGAGGCATTTGAAAAAAATATCTCACTTCCGGTAAAATCCAAAATGGCGGACATCATACTTAAATCAGCCCTATATCGAAGGCTATTAAGTGAAAAGGTGTTATTATCATGCTAACATAATATTTGGTATCAACCTTTGTTTTGTACTACTTTTGGATATATGATATAGATAAGATGTCTTCAGAAACCCTACTTCCGGTAAAATCCAACATGGCGGATATAGTACTAGAATAAGCTTTTTTTTAGGGAGGGTAATTGAAATGTGTTTTAATGTATTGCTACTATCATTACACTGGGCAGGAACCTTTCTTTTGTGCCTCTCATGGATACAATGTATAAGACATATCTCTTTAAAAACCTTACTTCCGGTAAAATTTAGAATGGCGGACATAGAAATATCAATTTTCTATTTTAATATTAACTTTTTTCAAAATGTAAAGAAAATGTTTTTTGTTGGGTTTTTTTGCTTGTCATTAAACTATTGCTTCTAGTTATCCTCAAAACCACTAAATTTTTTCTAAAGTAAATTTTTAAATCACGCTTCCGGTATTAAAAAAAACCCAATATGGTGGAACTTTCAAAAATGAGTCCTCAATACATATCTTTGATTTAGAGTTTTAGATAGATAAGTTAAAACAAAATAAAATTAGTGAAGTACTAAAACATTTTTCAAATTATTACTATTTGGCTGAAAATACATGTTTATTTACAGTCACCACCACATGTAAACAAAACGGTGCACGGGAGATCCGATTTTCTACATTAACAACGACCGCGACATCCTCTGTATCTGTATCTGTATGAATGCGTTGTCAATACAAATTCTGGCTTTAATATAACGGTTTGAGAGAGCGCTGCCGATTTATTGACGAGGAGTAAGAGCAGATTTCACGCTCTATACGCTTTATGTGTGCACTACAGTGTCGTCTCGCTGATTCGACGCAATCACTGTCTTTACAAAGAATGAGTTTGAGTATTGTGGTGTTTTGCTTAGTGGAATGTCAAAACACTTAGATTGATTCTTTACTTGCTTTCCGCAATATTTGTTGCGTGGTATTCTTCGAACTTCTTTGCAGTTATGTTTCTCTTAGGACGTGCTTTTTGGAGAAATTCGTCTGGTTCAATAGCGGGAATCAGCCCCTAAACCACTTTGTACATAATATCAACTTCTAGCTTGTTCGTCTTGCAATTGTCTGGAGGTCTTGTAGTTCCAGTTTGGCAAGCATATTAGAGACACACCAGTCCTCTCTTGACTTGTAACCTATGGTGATCAATCTTGCCGCTTGACATTATATCCTTTCTAGCTTATTTATGTTTGCTACCACGTTGGGATCCCATACTATGGCTGCACATTCCATCGTTGATCAACGAGCGAGGTGTAATTAAGCTGTTTTTTTTTTTCAATCTTGTGGGCAGTATTTCAAGTTTCTTCTTTGAAAGCCTAGTGTTGAATTTACTTTCTTTGCCACGTTTAATATGTGGGTGGTCCATTTGAGGTCTTTTGAAATTTGTAGGCATAGGTACGGGTTATGCTTGACTTGTTGTAGTATGTGTCCATTTAAACTGTAGATTTTATGGCTTTTGTTTCTGATGCTTAGGATGTAGCATGTTTTTGACATTGAACCGCATTCCCAAGTACATCCACAATGTACAAGCTTCTGACAAAATGATGAGGCCTTAGAAAGAGTTATTTAAAAGTTATCTTCTCTGTCCCTTCGCAATTCATAAGCGCTTGAACTGGGTATCATAAGAGTCAATTCCAAGCTCGTTCCCCTAAACACCTGCCTTAGTATATTGCACGTTGTACCCTCAATTTGTCTTCCCTTTTGCGCAAAGTTATTTTCTTGATTTGTTAACCATGTTAACCCCATCTGATAAGTTTGTGTGATCTTACAGTTAATACTCGGTGATTTAGGCTGATCAATCATCATTCTTTATGTCAAAGTAACATCTTCAAATGCCATCAATGTCTCCCACGCAGTCTTATTTCCCCTTTCAAGCAATCAGAGAACCATATCACAACTGGTAAAGACATGGAGCACAATAAGTGTGTGTTATCACTCATTGCCAGGTGCAGTTGTAAATATATTTATCCAAAGCTTTTTGCCCTCCAAAACACAATCCATAGTTCGTCTACCCCTATCACGGAATAGCGAAACAATAACGACTATTCGAATCATGACTCGTGCAAGTTCGTGGTTCATTGCATCAAACACATGCACCATGATTATATTGTGAACATGGTGATAAACTTGAAATACATCTCGAGGTAGATAAGATAGAATATCCTGAGCATTTGTTTTAAGAAGCAAGAGCTACATTTAGGGGAAAGGAAATACACTGACGAATCAAGAGTCAAAACAAGATTACGACAATAAGAAAGAACTTTTAAGTTTTCATTCGCAACAGCTCACTCAATAGATTTTGAGGGAAAGGTAGTTGTAGCAACAATTACTCAGATGTTTCAAGCTTAGCATCATGTTCACGTAAAGAGGCTGACACTTGAATCAAGATGCATGTGTCTGATGCAGTAAAACACAGACTTAACATAGTCATGACTCGAACATTCGATACTGATGTTGCTGTCATTGCGGTTTCGCTTTTCAGTGACCTAGGGGCAGACAAACTTTGGCTTGCATTTGGAAGTGGGAAAAGCTTCAGATATATATCTATCCATGACCTTTCAAATACACTAGCTATATAGGCATTGAGATATTACACGTCGCTGGAAAAGGAACTGCGTTGGTGACATGGATGGTGTTTAAAGATGTGACTCTATCATTTAGAATGATGATTGATCAGCCAACATCACCAGATATGGATTTGACAATGTCATTGATAGAACGATACGTGGTTTTGTTGTACGATCAAACAAACTTATCAGATGGGGTTAACGAAGCAAGAAAAAAATGTGTTTTTGGAAGAGGAAACACTTATTGAGGCTATTCCCACGACTCGGTCTAGTCTTTTTCAGCAAGTAAAACGTGCAATATACCATAGCGGATGTGAATGAGTAACAAGCTTGGTATTGGTTCCTTTTCTAACTAGTCCATCCCTTATGAATGTCGAAGGGGGAAATATTATCCATGGCACCCTTTTCAACAACTCTTTTGTGAGGCCTCTTAATCTTATCAGGAGCTTGTACATTATAGATGTAGGAAACAATACCATGATCTTTGTAAATTTGGAAAATAAGCTCTCCGATTGTGAGTAAACATGTATATGCGGGCATAAATAAGTCATTCTACCGATGCTTAACAACTTTAGTGATTTTATTTTGTTTTAATCAATCTATCCAAAACTCTACATCGAATATATGGATTGAGGACTCATCTTTGTAATTTTCGCCATATTGATTTTTTACCGGAAGTGTTAATTTTGTATTGAAACATATGCAGCTGAATAGAATTAGTGGTTTTGAGGATGACTTAAAACCAAAAGTTTAATGACAACCCCAAAAAATTCATTTTATTTACAATTTGAAAAAAATTGAATATAAAAATGAAAAATTATCAATATTTCTATGTCCGTCATATTGGATATTATGGGGACGAAGTCCCCAATTACGGTAGAAAAATATATAAAAAAAAAAAAAAAAAAAAAAAAAAAATCGGGAAATTTTCCGAATTTTTCATTCTACTAATGAACTCAAAATCGTTAACTTTTTTTTCAGATCAACTTCCTGTTCCGGTTTTCTCCGCTTTTGCGCAGATATCTGTCTTGTTTGCATGAGCCTTTGAAAAAATTTATATTTATCAGTCTAGTAAAATATAAGATTGGATCTCAATACAAATTCAATTTTAATAATTGTTTGATATGAAAAAACGTTACCTCATGAAAGCGTTTCTTTTGTTTATATCGAATATGACGTCATAACTTGAAGAACGTCACAGCTAATTCCCTAACAACAGAATCAAAATCGGGAACGTTACGTACGGTATTTCGGTTTCTTTTATCAACGTGATTGAATTAAAAAAATAATACATACAGACTTCGTCCCCATTCACAGGTTATGCCTGCCTCATATTACCGGAAGTAAGGGTTTTAAAGACATATGTCTTATACATTGTATCCATGAGAAGCACCAAAGAAAGGTTCCTGCACAATATAATGATAGTAGCAATACTTTAAAACACATTTCAATTATCCTCCCTAAAAATAAGCTTATTGTAGTACTATATCCGCCATGTTTGATTTTACCGGAAGTAGGGTTTTTGAAGACATCTTATCTATATCATATTTCCAAAAGTAGTACAAAATAAACGTTTGTACCAAATATTATGATAGTAGCATGATAATAACACCTTTTCACATACTAGCCTTCGATTTTGGGCTAATTTAAGTATGATGTCCGCCATTTTGGATTTTACCGGAAGTGAGGCATTTTTTTCTGAAATGAAAGAGAAATAGTTGAGGAAGGTGTATGCCAAATTGCTTGTAGCAGGATGTGCACAATTTTTCACAAAGCCGCCGTACTACTTTAAGAAACATCCGTATTGCTTGAAACTGTAAACAATTTTTATACAAAAACAAACTGAGATTGCTGTTTGGGGTGAGACAAGGTTCCGTCTTGAAGGCCCTACTTTGACCTATAATTATTAACATTAAATACATTGTGACCGCAGATTTTGTTCTCAATATGGCTAAAAATCACCCGTTTTCCTTCAATTTCCTTACTTTAAGAAATTCCAACTGACTCCATTTTCAGAAAACGACATCTGTAACAAACATAAACTTTTAGCTACCGCTTTACAAGCAGAGCCAAATACAATGAAAGTCCCAACTATGTACTGGCTTCCGAAGCTACACAAAACACCTTACAAATATATATTTATTTCGTCTTCAAGCCATTGTTCCACTACTAAATTGTCTATTCTTCTTACCAGAACACTTGGTACAATTAAAAACCTGATAATAAATTGTTCAAATAAGGCCTTCGAAAATAGTGGAATTAATTGATAAATTGCATGCTTATATTGGTGATTTTAAATCTGTTCAAAGTTTTGATTTTTCTACCCTGTATACCACATTGCCTCACATTCTCATTAAGAAAAAATTCACACACCTAATTAAATAGGCATTTAAAAAGTCAGAATGTGAATATATATGTTCAAACTCTTTTAGGTCATTTTTTAGTAGCAATAAACACAAAAACTATGTCAATTGGACATGCTTTGATACTATATATGCCCTTGAAATTTTACTAGATAACATTTTTGTTCGCTTTGGGGATTCCGTATATCGTCAGATTATCGGAATTCCAATGGGGACTAACTGTGCACCACTTATTGCGGATCTGTTTTTGTATTGCTATGAGTTACAATTGATGACAAAAATAAGCAAAGACCCATCGAAACAACATCTGATCAACAAATTTAATAATACTTTTAGATATTTGGATGATATTTTGGCTCTCAATAATGACGACTACAGTATGTATATCAAATAAATTTATCCTGTTGAACTTACTTTAAATAAAGTTAATACTAACAATGACTACTGCCCTTTCCTCGATCTTGATATCTATATCATTAACGGAAAGCTGAAAACTAAAATTTATGATAAAAGAGATGATTTTTCATTTCCTATCGTTAATTATCCATTTTTAGATTGTGACGTTCCCTTGTCACCATCTTACGGTGTTTATATATCTCAACTTGTACGATTCGCTCGTGTATGTAACAATGTTTTAGATTTTAACGAGAGAAATTTATGAATTACTGAAAAATTATTACACCAGGGTTTTCGATATCACAAACTAGTCAAAACATTTACTAAATTTTATCATCGGTATAAGGACATCATTCGTAAATATAGCTCAACATGCAAACTTCTTATACGTTCAGGTATTTCACATCCAATTTTTTATGGAAATATTCTTTATAAAGCACAAAGGTGTCAGTATTCACCTCAAAAACTAACAAAACCTTTGAATAGACTTATTAAGAAGGGATATAGTTACGGTACCGTTGTCAGGTCATTAAAGATTGCATATTTTGGCGTTAATATTGATTCACTTATAGGGTCTTTGCATCGGTACTAAACACATTTATTCAAAAAACAGTTGTTGGCATGACACGGGTTATGTTCTTCCCATATATGTTATGATGGTATGATACTAAACCCCTAATGGGAAGGATTGTGCCTGATTTTCATATGATGAAATCATAATCTTTCAGTCAGTTTAATTGAAGTCTGGAGCTGGCATGTCAGTTAACTGCTAGTAGTCTGTTATTTATGTATTATTGTCATTTTGTTTATGTTCTTTGGTTACATCTTCTGACATCAGACTCGGACATCTCTTGAACTGAATTTTAATGTGCGTTTTGTTATGCGTTTACTTTTGGCTAGAGGTATAGGGGGAGGGTTGAGATCTCACAAACATGTTTAACCCAGCCGCATTTTTGCGCCTGTCCCAAGTCAGGAGCCTCTGGCCTTTGTTAGTCTTGTATTATTTTAATTTTAGTTTCTTGTGTACAATTTGGAAATTAGTATGGCGTTCATTATCACTGAACTAGTATATATTTGTTTAGGGACCAGTTGAAGGACGCCTCCGGGTGCCGGAATTTTTCGCTACATTAAAGACCTGTTGGTGACCTTCTGCTGTTGTTTTTTTCTATGGTCGGGTTGTTGTCTCTTTGGCACATTCCCCATTTCCATTCTCAATTTTATAAGTATTGCTAGATCCTGGAAGCAATGTTTATACAAACAACTATTATCTGTATTAAAAGATATTTTTGTTAGAAATCAAACTGGTAAGTTAAAAAAAAAACATATAACGCAAGATCATAGAAAGTAAGATATTTTTTTGTCGAGGACCTTGAATTTCAATATTGTTGAAAGCTGAACAGAAATGTATATATATATATATATATATAACTATAACAACGGACTTTCCAAACTAGTATATACTTAGTTTAGAAAGTCTCTGCTTCAACGAATTTGAGTGTTTAACTACTAAGGCATTGACCATAATGTTCTCGTACGATCGGCCGGGAGACGTTAAAAAAAATGACCCAACAGCTGATTCAGCCGGTAACGAATTTCCGATATCATAAAACATCACAATACAAAGGGAACTTCCTCTGCTTAATGGAGCCTCCTTAATAAATGTGAATAGTTAAGTTTTATTCAAAATTGTTGAAAGCAAAGTTGTATATGTGTTCTCGTACGAAAACTGAATAACAGACGGACGGCCACACGAAAAAAAATTATACTGAAACGGTTCACTTTCGATCAAAAATCCGAAAAATGACAGATATATCACGTATCATGATAACTCTGTTAAAACTGTAAACTTGTGTTGTTTATATTATAAATGCAAGTTCTTCGTGTACATATTGTCAATATTTCATTTTATTACTTTCAAAAAACCATTTTGGTGTGGAAAATTCAGTGGAGGCAGTTGCCTCCCCTTCCTCATAGGTAGTTACGGCCCTGACAAGACATACAATAACACAGTTAAACCGAACATAAATCAATAGGCTTCTACAATTGTAGAAAAATAAACATGACGTAGGTTATATGGCTATTTACAACAGAAACTGCAAAGAAATGAATCAAATTAAAGTAGTTAAGTGCGATATGAACTAGCAAAATTCTAAAAATTTAAAGGGGGACGATAGTAACGACGTTACAAGAACGGATAAACAGCACTGACCGATCTAATAGATATAGGAAGATGTGGTGTGAGTGCCAATGAGACAACTCTCCATCCAAATACAATTTTAAATAAGTAAACCATCATAGGTCAATGTACGGCAATCAACACGGAGCCTTGGCTCACACCGAACAACAAGCTATAAAGGGTCCCAAAAATACTTGTGTAAAACCATTCAAACGGGAAAACCGACGGTCTAAGTGTGTTAATATGTCAAATCAAGTTCAACAAGGTAAAGTAGTAACAACAGACTCTCAGACTAGGTAATTAAACAACCCAAATTAATAGCAGTTAAAATCTGAGACTACTATAACACATCGATGTTATCGATGACCACAAAATAATTACGTTTTGACTGGTCAGTTCAGGAAGTGACCAATCTCTGTGTTATAGTAGTCTCAGTTAAAATATAATAATTAATTTTGACTAAGACTAAGTAGTTGAACGCGAGTTAATACTTATACATCCCTCGAAAATGAATAAAACCAAGCAATTTAAACTAGTATACTCTAGTGTCTCTTGTCTCTTTGACACATTCCCCATTTCTATTCTCAATTTTATAGTATACTTAAGGTAAAGTAAAAGGAACAGAAACTTTAGTTATAAAGTAATATAACCTAAATGTAATTATTATATATATAGCATTGCGCGAATTCGAACTATATCTTAAATTCATTTATCCCATTTGGTTGCAAAGTTTTTGATTTTCTTATGCAAAATCTTTCCCGAATGAGTGGTTACTATCCATCCTATTTGTTTAGTTTACCTGGTCCATCAGACATGTGTGAGCTATTGCCATCACTTGACGTCTGTCTGTCATCATTTCAAAATTAGAAAGCTCACCTCATCTGATTCTTATTGACCAAATAAGTAGGTCCGGTAAGGGCCGATTTTGGCCTCAATTTCAGTTTCTTCTCACGAAAGTTTTTGGACACTTTTTAAACACTTAAGTTAAATTGAGAATGGAATGGGGAATGTGTCAAAGAGACAACCCGACCCCAGAAAAAACGAATAGAGTGAAAAATAAAAAGGCAGGACAGAGATTACAACTAAAAAAAAAATGCAGGACAAAATTTTTCATCCTAGCCCCCCCCCCCCCCCCCCCCCCCCCCCCCTAAAAATCAAATGGTAGCTCCCTAATTTCAAAATAGTACACAAGAAACTGAAATTAAAATAATACAAGACTAACAAAGGCCAGAGGCTCCTGACTTGGGACAGGCGCAAAAATGTGGCTGGGTTAAACATGTTTGTGAGATCTCAACCCTCCCTCTATACCTCTAGCCAATGTAGAAAAGTAAACGCATAACAATATACGCACATTAAAATTCAGTTCAAGAGAAGTCCGAGTCTGATGTCAAAGTGCATACCTGTCAAATGACCCGTATTTTGCGTGTCACACACCCGAGATTTTCACAATTCTGAGGGATCACCCGGGACACCCGCTGGGTCACTGAATAACCAGGGAATTCCGAAAATGACCCGTTTTCACCTTGATTTCTAAGCCTAGGGAATGATTTCATAAGTGATTTTTCTTTGAAATACTGGCAAATTGAATGAACTTTATTCTCACAAAACTACATGTCATATTTACAGAGAAAATATATATTTACAATTACATATATGATTATATAAGCATGCACATGTGTGAACAAAACAAAACGTAACTTAACTTGGAGGACTGACTTTCACCTGTACTGTTTTTATAAACTTACATAATTTTTCTAAAATGATAATATTGTCTGAATTAAATAAACTGTCAAATTTGTATGTATTTGGATTTTTACAGCAATATTCAGGTAGAAATTTCTTTCTCTCTAAATCTAAAGATTTTCAAGTCATTATAATTATTAATGATATTCGTCACCGATTTCACTTGAATTGCATAGATGACAAAGTCTGTCGTTTCGTGACAAGCCTCGCCATCTTCCCGTCTCAATTGGTAAACGGTGACTACCGCATCTAAATTTGCAGTAAACATGTAATAAATTATTAGGCAATATGTTGAGATAACTCTCAAATTTCAGATTATTTTAAAAAATTCTATAACAGACATTTAGGTAAGGTTTCTATCTGTGACAAACATAATTGTGTGAACTGATCTTTAAGCTTTTGTTCCACACTTTTTGACACCCATTTGTCAGCAAAATGAAGGTTCCAAATATAAGACATTCCACAATTATTAAAAATATTTTTAATATAAATCAACCATTTACTTTCAAAACCATAGTTATTTTAATTTATAAGTAATAATTTATAAAGAACATGAGCAATTTTACACTCTTTACCGTTTATAATTCTGCCCCAAAAATTTATCATACGAACTTTTGCATAAAGAAATAATGGGAATCTGCCTAGTTCTGCATAAACTATACAGTCTGGGGTTGATTGCTTCAAATGTAAAATGAGTTTACAAAATTTAAGGTGTACTCGCTCTAACAAGTCAAAGTTTTCAAACCCCCAAATCTCTGATCCATATAACAAAATAGGTACAACAGCCTTATCAAAGAGATCTAGTTGACATCTAGTTGACATCAGAGCAGGCGATAGATTTTCACCTTGCCGTACACCAATTTCGCAAGGGAAGAAGTCAGATTTCTCATTATTGAAAACAACACGGGATTTTATATCGTTATACATGTACATATTTTGTATAACTCGGAAAACTTTTCCTTTAATATTATTATTCAACAGTTTAAATAAAAGGAGATTTCTTTGAATAGAATCAAAAGCTCTCTGAAAATCAATGAACGCACAAAATAACTTTTTTTTCTTTAATTTCAGTAGTTCGAAAAAGGCATAAATAGCAAAAATATGATCGTTTGAGTTGTATCCTGGTCTAAAACCTGCTTGGTTTTCTTCTAAAATTAAAAACTCATCTAAATAATCACAAAGTCTACTGCTTAAAATGGAAGTAAATATTTTACCTAAACTTGATAGTAATGTTATTGGCCGATAGTTTTTCGGTTCCCTTTTACTACCTTTGTTTTTAAACACTGGAATAACATTTCCTAAAAGCCATATATCAGGTAAAAAACCTGTATCAAAAATTAAATTGAACATATACATATTTATCATATACTTAGCATTAACCCTTTCAGCGCCGAGACGTTGTTTTTTCACATGATTACGTTGCCATACATATTTCAATGACGTTACTAAAATGATACGTAACGTAACGTCAACACATTACCGTACAAGCACATGCACGCTATCCTCCGTAATCGATTAATTGGACATCTCATATATTCGGGGAAATTTCCCATATCTCCGGCCACCTTTGAATTAACTTGAGTTCACGTAGCGAATGCGTATTTCCAGTGATTTTTGTTTAATTTTCAGGCTAGAATTCGAAGTTTTTTTTTATTCTTTTCTAGAATACTATTTGAAACACCCGACAATATGGAAATAAATGAAGATTCTTATAGCATGATGAATATCATTATCAATGAAGATATATTGATGAAACTATAGCTCAATTTCTGTATTTTGATATAAAGAGGGTGGTACATGTAAAGGGTTATTTTCGTGCAACATGTTTTGACATTTTTTTTCCACGTGCAGCCGTGAAAAAGGTTGTCGTTATTCATCGTAATTTGTGAAATCGGTAAAAAAATCAATGTGCAAGAAAGTTTTGATTGTTCGTTCATCGTTAAATGGCAATTTTATTTCGCCTTCTTTCGTGTAGTTAGGGGAACATGGTGTAACTCGCACCATAAGAACTATTCAAGCTGATGCATTTTCCCCTGACAACTTTCGTGAAACTTTTTCTTGCGATACTTAAGTGTATACAGTGTTCTACAAATACCAAAATCAATTGTATGTTTATACTCTATGATAAGAGCCTACCCCCTCTCTTTACGCCCTCTATAAAGCATCATCAAATGTAAGATTTGATATCATCGAATGATTAAAAAAAACGAGCAGTGTTCTCAGTTTCTTCATACTTGGCGCGGGTCTGTTTTTTTCTTAAGCACCATCGATGAAGAGTTCGACTGAATACTTTGCAGATCTTTGCATATCACCACAAAATTAGGGATACCAGTATATAGCATTGTTATAATTCAACCCTCATATAAGTCTCAACTTATTGAGTAATAAATAGTTCAGCGGCAAATATTTCACGAATATACAACACTAACTTATCTTTTTTCTGATGTATAATCTGAAATAAGTTTGCTTTAACATTACAATTGTGTGACTTATCTTTCATTTTGATTTGCCGGTTTGGTTTTGAAGAATGTCACTTTTCTGACTAGACCAGTACATGTAGTTGAAAATATTTAGCATTCATTTTGCTTCTTTTTTATATAGCCTAAAATCCTTTTATTTTTTGGTATTCTATAATTCAAGTCAATTAATGTTTTACATGTCAACGGCATGCAAATTTTCATAATTTCACTAAATATTTATTTATGAAGCACTTGGTGTCTAAATTTAATGTATTAATACCTGTGGCTCAAACTGTCTTGACCTTTTTATAGAGTAAGCCGATTTTTTTCCAGACACTATTTCTAAAAAGTGTACAATTAAAGGTACAGTTTTAAGAAATACTTTGCTGTGCTAAATACATGTCTGACCTAACCTCAGTTCTGTCATTAAATGGGGCCTGTCGCTCAAATAATTTTATGTGTCTTGTTGCGATCATTAACATCGAAAATCTGATATGAACCCCTTTTTTATGGGTGTGATTTCGGCAGAAAATGAGGAGAAACTATCTCATCGGCGTAAATACACATTCTTTTGGCAAGGGTTTATTTAGGAATTTCGTTAAAATCGATATAGCCCTAAATGCTTGAACTATTTTCCTTCATTGATTCCTACATTAGATGTATAGTGTCTAATTACTAGTACATGTACACAGTTAGTTTGAAGTTTGAAATAAAAGAGGTTAATGTTGGTACCAATAGTTTACTCCAATCATAATAACGGACAACGTACTTTCCTTTTTACTGAGATTAATTCTTCAAGTAATGAATTTGATTTTAATAAATGCACAAATATAATCACAAACTGGTCGACTTACATTAAAAGCCCTTCTCTAAATTTTAAAAAGAGATCCATGCATGCCAGACTCAGTGAAAATGAGACTTTAACTCCAGTACACAAACAAATTTACTAAGATATATAGAGGTCAACTTACAGTCTAAAAAAAGATAGTCGGAAATATGCATTATACGATATTTCAAACTCTTAAGGCAAAAGTATAAATTGACTGCGAATAAATTATTGGAGGCTACACATATTTGTTATACCATTCACTTCCTAAATTAAAATTTAGAAGTCTGATATTAACGAACACAACCGCTTAGACAATAAAAACAAAACCAACTCAAATACTATCGAAAACAACGACTGGCCTGGGACAATAAAACAACCCTCAGACATGAGTGGAAAACATCGCTGTTGACTGACACAGATAAATGGTCCCGGGTTAAAATGTAGTCATTCATATCCTATCCATAGTTAGATAGAAGATTGGACTTGTGTGAATAATACGCAAATTTAGACGACCCTTTATTTTCAAGTTGAAAATTTGATTTTTAAACCAAACGGAAACATTTAAAAACACTGGAATTACAAGAGATGCCTCATTATATGTTATTATATTTTCATTTTTTCCTTAGCTCTATTTGATTATATCTTAATCTTTTTCATATTTAGTCATAGTACAAATGTAGCTAGATTGCAGTCTTGTTTAGTCTTTCTTAGTAACGAAAAAAAAAAAACGATTCAAAATTACGACAATAATGTAATAATTTTAATGGATCAGATGGACTGATCTGCATGCTAACTTCTGTATATAAACAAGTTCGTATATCAATTGCGTGTGTTGGGTTTGAATTGTCAGTACTAGTATTAGCTTGTATGTAATTTATATATAGAGAATTATACACTGCCGTCCGTGTTTATATATTGTTTTATTCTTTAGCTGTTTTTTTAACAATAATGGTTGTTAAAATGAACAATTCAGAATTTTCCTTTGGCACCACTATTATTTTTGAAAGAGTTCGTTATAATAAGTCATGATAGCTAGCTGTACGCATGGTAACAAATGAGTCACTTATAGCCACCAAAGTCATCGGGACAAGGCTATAAACTACGGGTTGTCGTTCTGCCTTATACAATAGTTATATATATGATCTCCCCCAGTTTTTGGTTGGGTTGATGTTGCTCAGTCTTTAGTATTCTTTTCTGCCTGTGTAAATTTAACTTGTCTTTTGGTCAGTATTATTTTTTTGCCATGGCATTGACTTGTGAGTTTGAATATCTCTTTGGTATCTTTTACCTCTCTTTTTGTGTGCACGATTGGTCATTATATAATTCACTGTGAAACATTTAAAATGAGATGATCATGACATGTCGGGTACCAGTTTAATATTAGAACAGATATAAAAAAACTTTTAAAAAGAGCTTGACTTGTCAAAATTGGACCAAGCACCAAAAAAAAAAAAAAAAAAAAAACCAACACAGTAACAAAGGACAAAAATAAATCCAAAATATACGCAGTAAGTGATGGGTAAATCAAAACACGATCTTAACTCAAAATTGAATATGTATTCTTATATTGAATTGACAACAAAGTGAGACACATGGACACATAAGGCGGAGTATACAGATTGTATGCCATAATTAAGTTTTAGAATGATAAATACAAAAATCCGGGTCAAGTTTATTTGGTTTTCGCAGAAATTATTTTAGGAAAACCGGCATTGTCAAAATTATTCATTATAAGTTATAACTTAAATATTTGTTGTTTTTAAAACTAGCGAAGTCAACCAATGTTTAAGCCAACCCCATATGGCTAAATTTCTCAAGAAATATGAGGGGTAAAATAGTGCATTTAAAAAGAGATATTCCCGGATTCTATATACCGACTATATTTGCAGAGCTAACCTTCTAAATTTAAACTAACAGTTTTATTGAATAAATTAATAAACAACTGATTGATTGATTGATTGATTGTTGGTTGCTTAACGTCCAGGGGCAAATATTTCATGCATATTCAGGACGAGAACAAGTTCACAATAAATACAATAGGTAGGTTGTTGTAATAGAGGCCATCTAGGATGATGGTCGGGGAAATTTGGACTGCCACTGGAAAATGAGGGTATATTGCATAGGGACAGAAATTTTGCCTTGCAACAGGCCACCTACGGACCACTCAAAGAGTTGTTGCAAGGGTTCTTAACGTGCAAAGAGCGTGGCACTCTCTTTACACGAGGCATCGGATTTAACGTCCCCTTCTGACGGACGTGACTGCGAACTTGATACATCCCGCACAGCCAAACGGACACCCCACTTCAGCAGGCGTTTTACTGCCGGTCGGGAGAAGACCAAGCGACCATATTTCTATTCCCCAGTCACCCTTGGGGGCAACAAATAAAATAAACAACAAACTATTAAACAAATTATCGAATGATTTTCGATCTGTAACACTTCACATTGTAAAAATCGGTTAAAACTCAATGGTTTTACTGCAAAACGTTTCCAGTAATATCAAGTACCTGCCACTTTTATACGCATAAACGTCACACACAGCATCAGTGTTGATGACGTCATTCAGATAAACGTTACAATTTAAAAATAAAATAACAACTTTTTTTTTTTTTTACAGTCAACCATGTGAGCTAATTTCATTCAGTTAATTTAAATAAATAAAGGCATACAAAGTTTATAATTGGAGTATAGATTGTGTAAAAAGTTGCACATTATCTCAGACAAAAATAGTTTTCAACCCCAAATTTCAATATATAATTTGAGACTTTTATGTTTAGGCAGCAACCATTTGATTTTCTGGGGGGGGGGCTATGGTTTTTTTTGGAAAAAAAAGTTTGTTTCCAGGTTTTGGCGAAAAAAATAATTTGTTTTGGACCCTGAGAAAAAAAAATTGTTTGTTTCACCCTCAGCTGCCACTATATGTAATGCTAAAATTGAAAGAAAAAAATTGTTTTCGGTTTGTCGCTAAAAAAATAGATTGTTCTTCGCCAAAGGCGAAAAAAAAAGTTTGCACGGAAAAAAAAACCATAGCCCCCCCCCAGAAAATCAAATGGTTGCTGCCTTATTCTTGAATAACAGAACAAAGTCAATTATTTTTCTTTAAACCTAATATGGTTTCGACAGTCAATTGAAGTTTTTTATATACGTTTTTAATGCTTTGTATGTTCTACTGAAAAACGACAAAAATGTCGTTTTGGCGTGCTAGCGGTAAACGACAAAAATGTCGTTTTGGCGCCGAAAGGATAACCCATATCAAGTGCCTCTCGTGCAAAAAACCCATATCAGTGCCTCTCGTGCAAGTTACTTCCGGTGTTTCCGGTATCGGTAGTTTACTTTTCCATTGTGTCGTCAGATGTTTTTTATGACGACGTCAAAATTTACGGGAACTTTTGTGGGGATAGTTTAATACTTGCTAACAAATGCCATTGACAATTATGAATCATTTTATAGTACAACAAACATGGAGTAATAATGATCGTAAAACTCTTCCAAATTTTCAATGTTTCAAAATGCCTCTATAGGAAATGTTACCATAAATATATATAAGGAGTTAATGATGCTGTTGTTGGACAACTATAGTATATTTGATTCATAATTTTAATTTTCTTTATAAAATGTTTGACTGTTTTAGTTATTGCATTAGTTTATTTGCCTTACATAAAACTATTGTCGGAAGTATATGATAAAGCGATTAATACATGGCCTTTTCCATATCAGCACCTCGACTCCGTCTCGGGCTGATATGGGGGTCTCGGGATGATACCCAGGCTGATATGGGGGTCTCGGGATGATACCCAGGCTGATATGGGGGTCTCGAGATGATACCCAGGCTGATATGGAAAAGGCCATGTATTAATCTCTAGTCTATATATCTAACATTAATTCAGAAGATGATAAAATATACTCATTTATTATCAAGTCGTCAGCAGGTGACTTTTTATTTTTAACACTTTGTATACCTTTGATAACCTCGTCTCTTGTTATTGTTTTGTTCAAAAAATAATTTGATCTATCACCATCAAAATTGTTATCTAGTTCAATATTTGCTCTATTAAGAGTATCTTTATTCATTTCTTTAAAAAAAATCATAAAACTGTTTGATATCAATGTCATTATTCACTGGACGTTTAAACTTATTAAAAATTTTCCAAAAATCACGTGGCTTTTTCATACGTAATTCTTTCATTTTCTTCTTCAAGTCATGATTATAGAGACGAATGCTATCATCCATAGTTTTTTTTATACATTTTTTCACTATAATTTCGTAGTCTAACTTTGAAAATATTAGACCCGTAATGTTTATACAATCTTAATGACTTTCTATAATCTCTTCTACTATTTTTACAATCGTGATTAAACCATTCTTTATTGTTATATTCTTCTTTTGAATTTCTACAATCTTTCGTAACTACACCAAGATTTTTCTGCTGAATCAAGCAAAATTTTAGTAACATTGGTAACAATTTCGTTTACACTGTTTTGATCTACTTTACTTATATCATCATGTATTTCTAAGATATGTGACAATAAATCATTAACCTCATCTCTGTTTATGTTACTTTTAAAATCAGTACTCTTTTCATATTTCCATTTACCTATAGATATAGGAAGATGTGGTGTGCTATGTATTTTTCATTATTTCTAATACATGTATTTTCTTTTAGCATATCTGTTTTTACATTACATTCTAATTGTAAAAAGATTGGTTTAAGAATATCCGAATATAAATTGCTAAATTGCATTATTTCAAAATCAACAATTTTGTGAAATATATTTGCTGAGCCCATTACGTAGTCAACTACGCTTTGTAATTCGTAATTCTTCCATCCACAAAAGTTCAGCTACCTGTGTAAACTGTCAAATATTTAAAACATTTAGATCCATCCATCAAGTGCATGGCTTAACTTGACAGCTTTGGTGTCAAACACACTGTTAATTAACACCAATTACCTTAGCTTTAGGTCGTAAATAAATTTCACTGTTGTCACGTTATACAAACATTTTTCAACTGAGTTACTTCCCCTGATTTGTCACCATTCAAAATTGTTCCTTATATATATATTTACGTTTTTTTGGGGGATAAAAAATATCAAATCTACTACAAATAGAATTTAAATACATTTTGAAATAGAACTTTTCATTTAATTCATACCTTAATACAATAATAAAAAAAAAGTTGAAAATTATTTTTTCCTCTATACTTCCTTATTTTACTATACTCTAATTACAATAGAAACTTGGATAAATTGCTTAGCAAAGACTGAATAGCCAGTAAAAAAAAAGAAAAATAAAGCCAGTCACAACTTCGTAATACTATTTAAAACATGCCAGTCACAACTCGAGGTTGAAATATTATACATGTAGAACAATGTAGAAATGTCAATAATAACATTAACCAAAGAAGAGGAGAAAGTATCACAAAGTTATCAAAAGCTGTTTAAAGTGCAATGAAATAATGATTAATAATATCATGCTTTAGAAACTTTTATTTAAATTATAAAAAAAAATGTCCCCTTATTACTGAAATTCACCTCGAAAAAGTTCGTACGCGTTATGACCTGAGATTTCATTCTTCAATGCAGGTCATGACCTGCATTTTCATTGTCACAGGTTGACAGGTATGAAAGTGTATATTTCAATTGATTTGATTTCCTTTTCTGAAAGATTATAACTGATTTAGGTAGCACTCCACATTTCAAAATGAGCCACAAAATCTTTTAACATCTCCTATTGCTGGATTTTTAATACATTAACCTAACTGTATGTGTTGTACACGTGCATGTATGTAATCAGGATCTTCCATAGATTTGATTTAAAAAAGTTAAAAGGATGAAAAATAATTCCTTTTATGTGTATCCATGGCAACATTCTGCATTTATTTACCATAAACTATTGCAAAAAGGGGGGTGGACATGTCACATATATCCCCCCAAAATTTGGATCAAACTAGAATTTCAATGACTTTGAGTGATACCTTTTTAGAAACTGTTGATACTAATCTTTCTAATGATCAAATAAAAAATGGGTGTCTTTCGCCTCATTTTGTTCGTAAAATCTAATCACAAAGTTCGTGAGACAAAAAGTTGAAAAAAAAACAACAATAATTGCCGGACCAATGTATGGTATGGACATACAAATACGGACTGTCATACAGAAAACGGCCTGTTTTACATACATTATATAATCTTGATGTTCATATAAACCCAATACGAAGGTTATTTTAATACTCAGCTACCCCAAAATGAATGTTATTGCACACTAGCTCTAATGTTTGAAAAATCCAAAGGGGCCAAAATGCAAAACTACACACCTAACTGTGGAGTGCTACCTTAGTCATTAAAAACGCTCCGATTCAAGCTTAAATATGAAAAATCTCTAAAATATGCCAAAAAACATAATTTTTCAGATGTTTTTTGTCAAAAATGAAAGTGGCCGCATCCGTATTCATCCTCAACCTTTATATATGTTTTGTAATATGATCAAATACAACTTAAGTTGCAATATTATGAATGAACACGTATGCGGCCACTTTCATTTTAGACGGAATCTGTCTAAAATTTAACTAAAATGCTACATTTATTGTGAAGATTTTAGTCATTTAGCATAACTTAATGATGCTAGTAACCGATATATGTATATTGCATTGCCAAAAACAGCCTATATGTATGTAGCAGAAGCATACTACTTTCCAATGAAAAAGCTTAAAGATCACAATTTCACAATTTTGTAAAACTGCTATTTTTTGGGGCCAAAAAGGGTCTTACTGAACCTTAACTCCTTTAACTAGACTTGGTCACAATCTTCATTGGTATATTTACTTTTGAAAAATGGTGCGATGACATTGCCTGTCACCCAAAATGTCTTAAATGGCTAATTAAAAAAAAGGGTAGAAAGCAAGTTTTGTCTATTAACTAGAAAATGATTAAAGATGAGATGATCTGACGAGGGCAAAAATGTTCGAAATGATTGAATCAGCCATACATACAAATCAACATGGTCGAAATATTAGGTGGACCCTTATTGTGGTAGTTACCTCTACTGTCAGAGGAGTTGTACTTTTAAATTTTCTGCCTATTATCTTAAACTATAAAAGAGTAACAGAAGCTTTAAAAACAAACAGAAAGAGAGAAACCACACTAAAAAAAAAAGTTATTAATTGTATTCTAGTTCACCATGCTGCAAAGAGTCCATTAATGCAGAAGCACACAGACCTAGCTGATCAAAACACGAGTTTTAGTGATCATAGCATGTTTATTGTACCAACATTCAGACCAATGACATTTTCATTTGAATTTCATCAATGTAATCGTAATTTGGCCCCTGATTGATATTTTTTTTCATTTGAAATGAAACCACATCAAATTTTTAATATTGAATGTGTGCTAGACAATCACATATTTCTGAATTACAAAAAGGGAATGTTTTGCATGTTCGGTTACCAGATTTACATTGACATTCATTTTTGTGATAACTGTTCTTCTTCAATTTAGGAAAGGGTGACAGAAATGGAAATCCAAACAGAACCACCAAATTCAGGGAAAGATCTTGAGGTAAACATTTTTCTTCTGCGTTTGTTCATTCAAACATTCCTATCGTTTGAATATTGAAATGGTGTGACTCACATTTTTTTCATCGCAATGGCCTAGATTTCCCTCAAGAGATTTCCATTGCGTAACATTTGTTTTTGTTTTTTCCGATCTAAAAACATGATAAATACGCAGATATTAAAATAACATACATTCCTTTATATCGTTTGTTATGAAAACATATCTTCAATGAATACAGATAAAATTATTTTTATAAAGAACATAACTTAATAATATGAAAATGTGTTGTCGTTAGATAAATAGAGATTCTTACATTGATACAAGTGGATTATCGGATTTATTACTTGTTATTTATATACAAGTTTAAATTGAAAACTACGTTCAAACCTATGATTGCGTTGGATAAAAACCGCAATTTTTATACGTGTGCATGTAAGACAAATTTCGTTGTAGAAGGGTCTAAATACAAATGTTAGGCACAAACAACATTTTCCAAAAGACATTTGACTGACAGGTCGAACAACTGATGTTCTTTAACCCTGCTGACTGCCATTGGCGATTAATATTGATCACAAGATGTAACAAAATGGATCTTAATATAAATTTAATATTAAGCAGAAAAAAAAACAATAAACTTGTGGCCAAGTTATGCCACAAATATAAGAATAAACTTGTGGCCAAGTTATGCCACAAACATAAGGTGTCAATATTTTTTGTACACCAGATCCGGATTTCGACATTAAATGTGTCTTCAGTGATGTTAAGGTCGGAAGGCCATATAATTTACCCTCAATTTAAGATAGACTCTTGAATTTTAATCAAAACGCTGTAAGCACTGTAGGCAGTTAACCAAAAACCAAGGCAAACATAATTATGAAAACTGTGGCAATGTTGCTTCAACGCTTTTTTTAAAGATTAAAAAGAACAAACATTAAACATTCATATATAATTCTACATTTATGTTCATTTAATTCGTATTTTATCAAGGTTTTCAATAGCAACGCAACGAATGGTCATGAGTCTTTCATGAGTCAGCAGAGGTACAAATTTGCAATGATTGCAGTTCTTCTAGTTGATCCTAATTGTTCGTTTTAGTTGACTGTTAGTAGTTCAAGTTGACTTTAGTACGAGCTTGTAAAAGTATGAATGGACTTGCTTCCCTGGAAAAAAAAACTGAGTTTGTGTTGTACAGTACAAAAGTTATGAGACACAAATGAGACAAATGTTTACTACTACAGGGATCAATGGTTTTGGTTTCTTGGAAACATAATATATTGTATTTGGTTATAAGGTCATTAAATTCGGGATATTTCATGCTTGTCTTAATTCCACATTAATTCCACATAAATTTAAGCTTAATATTTTTAATTTTCTAATTTAATATTCACGGCAGTTTAGCTTACACTGTTTATGATGCAAAGTTTATATATATATACATTTGTATTTTCTGCGATTTCCTATGACGATGAGCTAGTTCTAGATCTCTTGTTCGGCCTACTTACAGTATCATTATTTTCTTTTGGGGAGGTTTGGCTTTCCTCTATATTGTTTTTAGAATAATAAACTTTGCCTTCGATAATTAATTTGTCACGTATCAGACTAACTCTTTTCCCATTTCTTTTCGCGTCTTTCATGACAGAATATAATTTTCTTCTCCTTTCTTCAATTTCGATAGGAAATTGTAAGTTCATCCCAAACTGGGGTTTTTCTTTTAACTTTGGCCCTGCTTCTAAAACTTTTCGTAGGTCAGCAAAATATACGAATTTCACAACAATAAGCCGTGGTTTGCCCTTATTTTTGTCTGCCCTACCAAACCTATGGATATTTCCAAACTATATCTTTTTTAATTGAAAGTTCATTCGAAATGAAGTTCTGAATTACGATTTTGGTATCTTCCTCGGGTTTCTCCGCAATTCCACTAAAAACAAGGTTATTTTGCATTGACCTGCATTGCAGGTCTAAAATTTTCTCCCGCAGATCTGACACATTTACTTTGTTAACGGCGTTAGAGGCACCTTTCAATTCATTAATATCTCTCTTAGCTTCAGTTAGTTCTTTTTTAAATTCCACTGCATCTTTCTCTAATGTATTTGTTCGTTTTTTTAAATTATCAACTTCTTTTTCAATGCTTGTCACTTTACTCGTAAGCTCGCCAAGTTTTCTATCAATGCTTTCTATTTTATCCGTCCTCCCTTCAATAACACTTAATCGATGATCAATTCTAGTAAGTAGTTCAACAATATCTTCTTCCATATTTTGATTACCAGCATTGGACTCCATCATTTTATTTTGACGTTATAACACTAAATATTGCGGAATTTTTGCAAAATTAAAGCAGATTGTCTTACGTTGCTAAGAAAACTTGATTGAACAATAAAAAAATGGCGGCGTTCGATTGCGACGTTGTCGGCTTAAAAAATACTTTTTATTTAACTCGATAGAAACAGGGGAAAATGTCCAATTGATAAATGTTTACTTAAATTCCTTCAGCCTCTGTTCTGAATCTTCGTTTAGTAGGTTTAATACTAATTTTTCGTAATTTTCGGCAGAGCAAATTTTGCGCAGCTGCTTGGTTACCTCTCTTAATAATCCATAATATATACAACTCGTCTAAACATCAACCCAACAATGTTAGATCTGTAAATTTGCTTACGCAAATTTTTATTCTTCCCTCGCCGGGATTCGAACCCATATATATATTTTAAATTGAAAGGATTTAATAACTTTTGCATTTTGATAAAATACTTCCAAGACCATTTTCCCTGACATTCTGACTTAGTCAAATGTACCTGTCCGTCATACGTAAGAGGGTTTATTCTGCCCTTTTAACCCCTTTAAACTTCTCTTATCCTTCGCTACTATGGTCCATTATATCATTTGTGTCCTTTAATCGTATCAACCACTATATTTGTCAAATTAAAAAAAATAATTCTAGTAAAATCCTAATTTTATAATTTCATAGAAAAAAAATGTCATTAAATCATTAAAATCCGTTAACTGGATCAGCCCTTTCATTTGTCAAATTTGAAGAGAATAGTCTGTATATCATTAAAATTTGTTAACTGTATAATGGAAGTATTACATTACATTAATCCTTTCCATTTTCACTTCCATGACTTATCAACCATGCAGTTATTTCCATGTTTTGTCATTTTCAGTTTCTTTATAAATAAATACCTTTTGCATCAATCACTAATATTGTTAATTTCAGAGTGTGCTAGTAGATGATAACGGCGTTATTGGCCAAGCGTTAGCCATGTTTTTGGCAGATTCAAAAGTAATTGGAAAAGTCTACCTGGCAAATGACAATTATAATAGGATTGACCATAGAAAAATAGAAATCATTCCATTAATGGGTGAGTATACATGTTACTGTGCAATTGTTTCTAATAAAATCTGAACTATTTTAAAATATTGTTTTAAAGGATATGCTTCTACAGGACACCATGCCAGCTAATCATGTTGTGCTAGTCGGACAAATTTCTTATTTCGGTGATTTGTGCAAAGTCTTTTCAAACCCATAAGTTTTGGCATATATCCTTGTGTAATGTGTTTCACTGCTTACAGTTTTGACTGTTGATTATTTATTCAGGTGTTTTCTCAAACTTAATTAAAAAGCATGTTCTGTCCAATGTTTTTATATATCTAGATTTTTTTGTCACTGCTTACTACGATTTTTTTATTGTGTTCCGTCTACTTTGAGATTTTCGTATGTGAAAAAAAACGGCATCATATGTTTTTGTATGGATAAAAATTGGATTACTATCGTTACACAGACAGGAAATATATGACTTTAAAGTCCAGAAATGAGCATTTTCTAAAGTCGTGGTTCTGGTGATCGCTTGAATCATAAAACAAGACTGTTTAGATATACTGTTCCCAGGTATCAAGGTTGTATAATAAGAATAGTCAATAGAATATTGCATAAATGGATTTTGAACAACCATTTATACAAGAACCACGATAATTTTAACTTGTTGGTTTGTAATAAAAATGACCAAAAAAAAAACAACACATGACAGTCACATGTCTCGCAGATCTGGTGCCTGAAAGGCAGACAATATAGCTATACTCTTCATGTCACCCCCTCATACTTCATGACATTAAATAATCAAAGAGCAGAATGCTCTGAGGGATACGATTGCCATATAGTTTTCATTGACACATGTAACTAGCAGTTCTGCCAACTTTTCATTAAGCAAATTCGTGAGATTTGGACAAAATAGAAATTAAAGATCAAAGAGGAAAAAAATAGATCCAAGGATACTGCTGCAAAAATGCATGAACATGCGTGAGTTTCACACATTTTTGGCAGCCCTGGCCTTGATAGTCCAAATAATTATGACGTCTTGAAAGGCTATTATATTTTTTTTTCTTTGACGCCTTACTTCGACGTCAAAACTAATTCAACAGCACATGCAAAGGTAATATAAATCTGAATAGTCACTCAACTTTAAAAATAGCCAATCCCGGATACAAGTGTACGAGCAATGTACTTATTGTGTTTTATTTGTGTACTATCAATTCCAAGTTTACTTTCCACAGCAGTCACTGAGAGAGAGAGAGAATGTATTTCACTTCATAGTCCGAGATTACTCTGATGTTCGACGGCTGATTTGCCAGACAAGCTGGGACCGTCACCGTGGGGGACTTTTATGCTAGTATACTTAAATTACAAACTTAAATAGTCCCAGTCCCATATATTATATCAAATATTATTGGATGACGAATTGAATTTTAAATAGGTGCCGATTTGACTAGATGCCGATTTAACCAGGTGCCGATTTGACTTTTTCTATGGGTGCCGATTTGACTTGTACCCAGTAATCTCGGACTATTCACTTCGTATCTTATCACCGTTAATTCTAGGAGGAACCCCATTTCTAACTCTTTAATTATTAATTTCCTTTGGGTCAGTGGGCATGAGTCCTTCCGTACACACTCTTCTGTTTAAATTGAGATCGTTCTTTATATCGACATCTAAACAGTTAGAAACGTCGCACGCTACTGGTGTTACTTTGGTAAAATCACGGACAAGACACATTCATCTTATTAATTTTTAAACATAAAAATAGATATTATAAAGTGTTGTATATCATTTTAAAGCTTTTAAACTCTTCTTTCAGCTTATTGCAATTTTGTATATGTAATAGACCATTTTCATTAATTAAAACTCAATAAAACCTTTATTTTGCAATATGATTTCCTTGTCCCGCGTTACACTTTTAGTTTTATGAAATTCTGAATACCGTAAAAAACATATAAATTTTATTACCAAACGATATAAAAGTTTGTCTAGAACAAGGAATTCATAATTGGGCGATGACGTAATGTCGATTTTTTTCTCTCGAAAAGACGGAAATATAAAAAAAGGGGATCAAGATGATACAAATTATGTGTCCCATGCACGAAAGGTTGCCGTAATTTTTGTTAAATTGTCCCAAAAAAGGGAATTCCAGAGCAATCCCCATGTCGAAAGTAAATAATTTTTATACTAGTATTTTGTACAAAGATCACACTTTCGCCTCATGCAATAATAAGGAATTTTTAAAATAAATTCTTATTATTCGAGTTGAATAGCAATGTCCGACATTTTGTCCCCTTCAAACCAAATTAAACGTAGGGTTACGTTTTCTGTTTTTTTCATGATGTTTATTTAATACAGGGCCATTCGCTACATAAAAAAAATAATAATGGATAAAAGTACAAAAAGTTATCTCTATTTTGATATTAAATTCTAATAAATTTAATCTAATATACGAGATATCAGATAAAACTAAAATGTCCGATACAATGTCCCCACATACGATTTTGACGTTATTTAATAAAATATACTAAGTCTTGTAACGTTCCGTCTAATTGTCATTATTGCGGTTTTCACAGACGATTTGGAATACGGCTGTTTTATTTTGTTGCTTATAAGAAAACTTTAAAATTAATGTTTTATGTTGAAGCTCTACCGATTCATAGAGAAAAGGTTGGGAGAGATTTTCTAGCGGAACTGAAGTGTTTTCCGGACTACATGTATAAAAGTCGGATCCGCTATAATACAAATTAATAGAAAAAAACAGCAATAATGATTGTTCCCTCTAATTCCCTTGCATATATTTGTGCAGAACTGACATGCTAGATATGCCGTAATCCTTTCGCCTTGACATTCTGGAGTGCAAAGATGAGTGCATTTGCAGTGCATAGTTTATCCATAAAAAAGTAATCGATTGCCTTTATAATTAAAATGTATATAAAACAAATGGTTTCAATTCAAGTTACTTTTTTGTTTTTAATTTGTTAATAAAACTTTCAATTCAAGTTACTTTTTTATTTTTAATTTGTTAATAAAACTAAAGCTTGACATCTTTTATCTAAGAAAAAACAATTAATCCTTTCTTGGGGGAAAAAATCAATCCTTTAAAATTTATTGTAAAAAGCCATCTGAACAACATGCATTCCAACGTTTATATTTTGGCTTACGTCTTTGAGTGTGTAACGTTAGGTGACACCAGTATCGTGCGACGTTTCTTAATTTTTTCTTGCACGATTTTGACGGGAAATACTTCTGAAAGGGAGACAACTCGAAACGATAATATGGAAGACTCCATTTCGGCTAAAGGTGTGTTATAGGTAAAACTTCATTGATTTTAATTTAAATGATGCATATGATTTTAAATTTTGCAACAACAATATTAAACCCTCAATAGCAGGCAGACATAGAAAGAATCCAATAAGTTTCAAATTAATTAATAAGCGGGGAATCCAGAACAACCACTCAATCTGATACCCCTTGAAATCAAGAAAACTATACGCATGCGCATTAATACATTAACAACCCCGCGACTTGCGATTTGGAACAAGAACGTTTATTTAATTTATGATATGATGAATGAGTCTGAATTTCTTTATGAGAGTACAGTATCAGTTTCATAACGGTAAAATATAGAAAACTCCACTTCAGTTCTTATATGACAGAAATAGAATTATCGGAATTCAAAGAACTCTCGCATTTATCAAAACTGGGGAATTCCCTCTGACGTGTTTCTAAATTTAAAAAACACTAAATATAAATACTGCTTAATTCTGATTATCCGTGTTGTTAAAAACACGCATATAAGTCAAGGGAAAAATCAAACATGAAGATTATGAGAAGAACATTACAGGAATGTTGTTTATGTTCAATCCTTTTGCTTGTTTTTACCTTTTAAAGCAAGACAATCATAAGAATCTGAGATGTTGCTGAATGTTTAGAATAAAACGGTTGACGTGAGGGAATGAGCCCTGAGTCAACGGTAAAAGTCTACAGATTGCTTGAAAGCAATCGTATCCCAAAAATAGCTGAATAAGTAAATTTAATTTAAATAGTTCTTACTTCTTTAAAATCGACTTTGAATATGTCATACCATTATCATGTTGTAGTGTTGTTGTTGTTCCAAATATAGAAACCGTAAAACATCCCACAATGTACGCGTGTGCAGTGGAAACCAACGAAATCATCATCTGTGGTTGATACGAAAACATATGACACGACGATAACATTGTATTATTTGAAATTAAATAGTTTTGATTTCTTGGAAATTTATAAGAAGTTTATGATAAACTAGCCAAACTAAATTGGGAAAGTCATGAGTACACTATTGTAGCTGAACACCCTACCAAATAAGCAATTTATGTGTTGCTAAAGCCCCGGTGTCATATGGTATTTTGAACCATATGGTAAATTGACCCCGGGGTCAAAATACCGCTATGGTAAATTGAACCTCCCCTGTATGGAAAATTGACCCCCATGGTAAATTGAACCCCCCTGTTTTTTTCATCCTAGATGATTATAAGAACATTATACATTATTCTAAAGTTTATCATAGATAAAAAAAAAATCATTCATACAAGAAGGGGAGGTACATTTTCCATGCTTAACTAAAAGAAATATCTTTGCTTGGTATAAGTGCTCTGATGTCTTTACCAACAAAATGTCATTCAAAATCCTTATTGACACATTATAACTAGACCATATGTAGCTTGAATGCTTTAATTATTCGTAATTATAACATATTTATATATATGTATTTTAGGGTAGTTTTGATTTTCCATGGTAAAAAAGGGGGAGGGGGTCAAAATACCATGGCAAAGTAAAAATTTTAAAATATCTTTTCCAGCAAGTTTAATACATAAAAACTACTTTTTGGTGTTTTCTTACTACATAAAAGAGTTAGAATTGCCAGAATTTTTATAAATTAAAGGTCTAAAGTAGGGGGTTCAATATACCGCAGGGGGGTCAAAATACCATGGCAAAGTAAAATTTTCTAAAAAAAATTTCCGGCAAGTTTTATACATAAAAACTACTTATTTGTGTATTCTAACTACATAAAAGAGTTAGAATTTTCAGATTTTTTTTAATTAAAGGTCTAGAATAGGGGGTTCAAAATACCGTAGGGGGGTCAAAATACCATGGCAAAGTAAAATTTTCAAAATATCTTTTCCAGCAAGTTCAATACATACAAACTACTTATTGGTGTATTCTAACTACATAAAAGAGCAGCTAAATTTGCCAGAATTTTTTTAATTAAAGGCCTAGAGTAGGGGATTCAATATACCGCAAGGGGGTCAAAATACCATGGCAAATAAAATTTTCAAAATAACTTTTTCAGCAAGTTTAATACATATAAACTACTTATGGTGTATTCTAACTACATAAAAGAGTTAGAATTGCCAGAATTTTTTTTAAATTAAAGGTCTAGAGTAGGGAGTTCAATATACCGCAGGGGGGTAAAAATACCATGGCAAAGTAAAATTTTCTAAATAACTTTTCCAGCAAGTTTAATACATACAAACTACTTTTTGGTGTATTCTTACTATATAAAAGAGTTATAATTGCCATATTTCTGAAATTAAAGGCCTAAGGTAGGCGATTCAATATACCGCAGGAGGGTCAAAATACCATGGCAAAGAAAAAATTTCAAAATATCTTTTCCAGCAAGTTTAATACATACAAACTTATTTTTGGTGTATTTTCACTACATAAAAGAGTTAGAATTGCCAGAATTTTTTTTAATTAAAGGTCTAGAGTAGGGGGTTCAATATATTGCAGGGGGGGGGTCAAAATACCATAGCAAAGTAAACTTTTCAAAATATCTTTTCCAGCAAGTTCAATACATACAAACTACTTATTGGTGTATTCTCACTACATAAAAGAGTTAGAATTGCAAGATTTTTTAAAATTGAAGGTCTAGAGGAGGGGGTTCAATATACCGCAGGGGGTCAAAATACCATGGCAAAGTAAAATTTTCAAAATAATTTTTCCAGCAAGTTATTGCGAACCCTATCATAGTTTTCCATAGATACACCTGCAAGTTACCTGTCCATTTAAACTTTTATTAGTTCTATTGTCCCATTGAACAAATACAACAGGTATTGTTCTCTGTATAGTTTATTTGATGGGACCTTTAAATTTCTTCCAAGAGAAATCTATCACTCATTGATTAATTTGCCTGACCAAAAAAATATCTTCTTTGTTCACTGAAATACATGCATAAACTGCATATGATATAGTATTTATTCATTATCAATAATATATTTTCAATCTGTTCAATATAAGCACTGATTTTATTATAAAAAGTTTATTTCTGATTTTTTTTTAACTACTGCATGCATTTATGTTTTACAGAATTTGCATGTTTTTTGTGGTTGTTCAGTTATAAAGAATACATTTATGAAGACCTTTATTTAAACATTATCATTTCATGTTTTCATTTATGAACAGACTAAAAAAAAAAAAAATTTTAATAGGTAAAATGTTGAAATTTTATCAGAAATCAACTTTTAATTTTTAAATCAGTGTTTATATCAAACAAATTGAAAATGTGTTATTGATTGAATAAATACAACATCACATGCAGTTTCATAGTTACTTATTTGTACATGTATTTCCATCATTGACAGTTCAATTTTTTGTTCAGGTCAATTAATCAGTGAGTGATAGATTTCTCTTGCAAGAAATTTAAAGGTCCATTGAATAAACTAAATAGAGAACAATACCTGTTGTATTTGTTAGATGGGACAATAGGACTTACAAAAGTTTAAATGGACGGGTAACTTGCAGGTGAATCTGTGGAAAACTATGATAGGATTCGCAATAAATACATACACACTACTTATTTGTGTATTCTAACTACATAAAAGAGTTCGAATTGCCAGAATTTCTGAAATTAAAGGCCTAGAGTAGGGGGTTCAATATACTGCAGGGGGGTCAAAATACCATGGCAAAGTAAAATTTTCAAAATAACTTTTCCAGCAAGTTTAATACATACAAACTGCTTATTTGTGTATTCTCCCCTACAGAAAAAAAAGCTGAGGGCCAGTTGATGGCCATGTGGCGGACAGTTGAGGGCTAGCTGTTTTAAGCAAAATAGTTGAGGGCTAGGTGTTGAGCATCTTAGCTCAACTCAAACCTGGCCAAGCACTGTATGTTGGATAGATGTCACTCAACTGGCCCTAAACTGAAGCTGGCCATTAAGTTGAGGAAAAGTTGAGCAATTGATCTTTGGTTTTCATATAGATGAGCAAAAGTTGAGCTTTCAGACTTTGAAATTTTTGTAGTTGAGCTAAAGTTGAGCATTCAGACTTTGAAATTTTTGTAGTTGAGGAAAAGTTGAGCATTCAGACTTTGAAATTTTTGTAGTTGAGGAAAAGTTGAGCGTTCAGACTTTGATTTTTTTTATAGTTGAGCAAAAGTTGAGCAATTAGAAATATGACCTGGTGATATAAATGTTATGTGCCATCTGTTTTATCTGTCTTTAGTGCAAATGGACAGGAAGTATTATTATAAATGTACACAAAGTTTGAGGCAAAATTAAGGGAAGCACATGTTTTCAATTTTATACATTTTTCTGTATTTTAACATAACTAAATCTTTGACATCAAGATAAAAAACAAACAGTATTTCTTTTATCATAAGATATATCAAATATTCAAGATTTAGGTAATTAACAGTTATTATTAGGGGGAAATCTCAAAGTGATCACACTGTCACAATACCCAAAAGAACCTCAAACATTTAAAATTTGAACTGGGTTTGAGCATGCACATGGCAAGCAAAGATGTCTACTAGCTATCATGAATAAAATATGAATTTTACAATGAATGTAGATAAAAAAAGTTACAAATAACTGTATTGACATTGAAAAGTGCAGTGTATTCTTCTGATGACATGACTCTTGGATTTAGGAAGATTGATATTTAACACATATTTCTGGAAACATCTTTTGGTAAGTACATTGGATAAGTTTTGATTTCCACCATTTTGAATAAGTGTATAATTATGCTCTTTTAGTTCAAAATAGTGATATTTAAAGTGTTTTCTTTATAAACTTTAAAGAGTGAAGAAAAAAATGAGACAATATATTTATGCATTAATTTATATATTGTCAAAATGTGTAAGACAGGAGACATGTTTATTTTATTATTAAGACAATTGGTTTTAGAAAGTATTACTAATAAAATAAAAATATTCTAATATAATAAATTTGGTATAAAACTAGAGATCTATTCTTATTTGCTAGATAACTTCTAAAATGCAAGGATAAAGCATTCATGTAGTATGTTGTGAGCTAAGATCTTTCAGCAGTATTTTGGCTATAAAAATACACAATTTAAATTTATTTTTTCTACAATGTGTAGTCATCTGTTTGCAATTACCACATAATGCTCAACTTTTTAAGACCTAGCTCTCAACTTTTAATGACCTGGCCCTCATCTATTGGCCACCTAGCCCTCAACTTTTAATGACCTGGTCCTCAACTGTTGGCCAGGTAGCCCTCAACTCTAATTGCTCAACTGTTGGACACCTAGCCCTCAACTATGATATTTTCTCAACGTTGCTCAACTAATTTGCATAAAGTTGAGCATTGATAGTTGAGGGCTACCAAATTTGCATGGCAAAAATCCAGCTAGCCCTCAACTGGCCCTCAACTATTTGCTCAACTGATGGCCAGCTAGCCCTCAACTGGCCCTCAACTGTTAGCTCAACTGGCGATCAGTTGAGCAATGCAGTTGGTCTAGTGATCATTTTTTCTGTATGGGAGCTAACTATATAAAAAAGTTAGAATTGCCAGAATGTTTTTAATTAAAGGTCTAGAGTAAGGGGTTCAACATACCGCAGGGGTGGTCAAAATACCATGGCAAAGTAAAATTTTCAAAATGTATGTATTAAACTTAGTTTAATACATACAAACTACTTGTTGGTGTATATTAACAACATATAAGAGTTAAAATTGCCAGAATTTTTTGAATTGTCTAGAGTAAGGGGTTCAATATACCACAGGGGTGTCAAAATACCATGGCAAAGTAAAATTTTCAAAATAACTTTTCCAGCAAGTTTAATACATACAAACTGCTTATTTGTGTATTCTAACTGCATAAAAAAAGTTAGAAATGCCAGAACTTTTTAAATTAAAGGTCTAGAGTGAGGGATTCAATATACCTCAGGGGGGTCAAAATACCATGGCAAAGTAAAATTTTCAAAATATCTTTTCCATCAAAGTTAATACATACAAACTACTTGTGTGTGTATATTAACTACATGTAAGAGTTAAAATTGTTAGATTTTTTTGAATTGTCTATAGTAAGGGGTTCAATATATCGCAGGGGGTCAAAATACCATGACAAAGTAATATTTCAAAATATCTTTTCCAGCAAGTTTAATAAATACATCTACTTATTGGTGTATTCTAACTACATAAAAGAGTTCAAATTGTCAGAATTTCTGAAATTAAAGGCCAAGAGTAGGGGGTTCAATATACTGCAGGGGGGTCAAAATACCATGGCAAAGTAAAATTTTCAAAATATCTTTTCCAGCAAGTTTAATACAAACAAACTACTTATTGGTGTATTCTAACTACATAAAAAAGTTCAAATTGCCAGAATTTCTGAAATTAAAGGCTTAGAGTAGGGGGTTCAATATACCGCAGGGGGGTCCAAATACCATGGCAAATTAAATTTTCAAAATAACTTTTCCAGCAAGTTTAATACATACAAACTGCTTATTGGTGTATTCTAACTACATAAAAAAGTTAGAATTGCCAGAATTTTTTGAATTTAAGGTCTAGAGTAGCGGGTTCAATATACTGCAGGGGGGTCAAAATACCATGGAAAAGTAAAATTTTCAAAATATCTTTTCCAACAAGTTTAATACATACCTCGCCATGGTATTTTGACCCCCTGCAGTATATTGAACACCCTACTATAGACCTTGAATTTCAAAAATTCAAGCTATTCTAACTCCTTAACATAGTTATAATACTTCAATAAGTAGTTTGTATGTATTTAATACACTGGAAAAGATATTTTGAAAATTTTACTTAGCCATGGTATTTTGACCCCCCAGCGGTATATTGAACCCCCTACTATAGACCTTGAATTTTAAAAATTCAAGCTATTCTAAATCCTTAACGTAGTTATAATACTTCAATAAGTAGTTTGTATGTATTTAATATACTGGAAAAGATATTTTGAAAATTTTACTTAGCCATGGTATTTTGACCCCCTGCGGTATATTGAACCCCCTACTATAGACCTTGAATTTCAAAAATTCAAGCTATTCTAAATCCTTAACGTAGTTATAATACTTCAATAAGTAGTTTGTATGTATTTAATATACTGGAAAAGATATTTTGAAAATTTTACTTAGCCATGGTATTTTGACCCCCCAGCGGTATATTGAACCCCCTACTATAGACCTTGAATTTCAAAAATTCAAGCTATTCTAAATCCTTAACATAGTTATATTACTCCAGTAAGTAGTTTGTATGTATTTAATATACTGAAAAAGATATTTTGAAAATTTTACTGAGCCATGGTATTTTGAACCCCCTGCTGTATATTGAACCCCCTACTATAGACCTTGAATTTCAAAAATTCAAGCTATTCTAACTCCTTAACATAGTTACAATACTCCAGTAAGTAGTTTGTATGTATTTAATATACTGGAAAAGATATTTTGAAAATTTTACTTTGCCATGGTATTTTGAACCCCCTGCGGTATATTGAACCCCCTACTATAGACCTTGAATTTCAAAAATTCAAGCTATTCTAACTCCTTAACATAGTTATATTACTCCAGTAAGTAGTTTGTATGTATTTAATATACTGAAAAAGATATTTTGAAAATTTTACTTAGCCATGGTATTTTGAACCCCCTGCGGTATATTGAACCCCCCCCCCCCCCCCCCCCGACTATAGACCTTGAATTTCAAAAATTCAAGCTATTCTAAATCCTTAACATAGTTATAATACTCCAATAAG